>NC_133128.1:173549416-173851416 GCF_048418815.1 Hemitrygon akajei
TGATCTTAAGAACTGCTGGCTTGTGGATGTCAAGCACTTTAGATCATTACCCTGCTTCCCCATTAAGTTCCCCACGGTGACTCTGTCTAGCGCATGTGAGTTTAATCAACTGCTGGGCAAATTCCCAGACCTCACCAAGCCTACATTCTCCACTACAGTCACAAAACGTGGGGTTGAGTACCACATTCCCACAACTGGTCTGCCAGTCCGTGCCCATGCACGTAGACTGGATCCAGAAAAGCTGGCAACCATGAGCTTGCCAACAGAGAAAGACTCAGAATTGTACACCGGTCAAATAGCCCCTGGGCTTCACCCCTATATATGGTTCCTAAGTCCAGTGGTGGTTGCTGGCCATATTGTGATTGGCAATGCCTTAACAAGGCCACCTCCTCTATTCATTAACCAGTCCCACACATCCAAAACTTTTCAGCATATTTAGCAGGAAGGTTAATTTTTTCCAAAGTCGATCTAGTTAGGGGCTACCACCAGATACCTGTGTACTCAGGGCACATTCCCAAAACAGCTATGATGATCCTGTTTGACTTTTCTGAATTTCTGTACATGCTGCTTGGACTGAAAAATGCAGCACAGACTTTCCAGTGGCCAATGGACTCAATTAAAAGACTGAGATTTTCTTTTTGTTTACGTGGATGACATATTTGTCAGCAGTGCATCCCAATCCGAACACGTATCTCATCTCCGCACATTTTTTGAGCACTTAAGCCAACACAGGTTGATTAATTAACCCTGCTAAATGTCAATTTCGGTTGTCAACCATTGACTTTTCTGGCCATCACATATCTGCAAAAGGTGCAGAACTCCTCCCATCAAAGGTAGCCGCTATTATGGATTTCCCACTGCACTGCACTACTAAGAATTTACAGGAATCTTTAGGCATGGGGAATTTTTATCACCACTTAATTCCACAAGCTGTTGAAATTATGTTTCCCCTGTATAGTGTGCTTAAAGGCTTTACCTCTAATCAAATGCTTCACTGGTCTTTATGGGAATCATATCAGAAAGCCCAGCATTGCTTGGTCATAAGTCAGAGAGATGTTGGGGTGGGATGAAGAAATACACCACTGACTATGACCACTGGAGAAGCATTTGTGAATCTAGAATGGTCAAAAATTTTGTACAGTCAGAGAAGGACCCTCCTTATTGTTGTGAGATCAGCAATGGCACAGATGTGATTCAGAAAAGAATACAGAGAGTTCTGACATATAACTGAAGTATAAGTGGCCATAGTTCTAGAACTCCACAGCACAGAAACAGGCCCTTCGGCTCATCTAGTCCATGCTGAACTGTTATTCTGCTTAGTCCCATTGACCTGCACTCGAACCATAACCCTCCCATCCATGTACAGTACCTATCCAAATTTCTATTAACTGTTGACCCAAGCTTATATTCAACACTTGCACTGGCGTCTCTTTCCACACTCTTGCCATCCTGAGTAAAGATGTCCCCCATATGTTCACCTTAAGCATTTCACCTTTCATCCTTAACCTGCTACTCTAGTTCTACTCTCACCCAACATCAGTAGGAAAAAGCCTACTTGTATTTACCCTATCTGTACGCTTCATAATTTTGGATACCTCTGTCAAATCTCCCCTCTACACTCTAGGGAGTAAAGTCCTAACCTATTCAATCTTTCCCTATAATTCAGGTACTCAATTCGCAGCAATGTCCTTGCAAATTTTCTCTGCACTTTTTAAATCTTATTAACATCTTTCCTGTAGGAAGGTAACTAAAGTTGCACAAAATACTCTAAATAGGCCTCACCAATGTCTTATGCAACTTCAACTTAACATCCCAACTCCTGTACTCAATACTTTGATTTATGAAGCCCAATATGCCAAAAGCTTTCCTTACAACTCTATCTAATCTGTGTAGCCATTTTCAAGAAATTATCGATATGTATTCCCATATCCTTTGGTTCTACCACACTCCTCAGTACCCTACGGCTCACAGTATAAGTCCTACCCTGGTTGGTCCTCACAAAGTGCAAAACCTCACATTTGTCTCTATTAAATTTCATCTGCCATTTTTCAGCGCATTTTTCCAGCTGGTCCAGATATCACTGCAAGCTTTGATAGTCTTCCTTGTTCACTACACCCCCATTCTTGATGTCATCCACAAATTTGCTAATCCAATCAATCACATTATCATCCAGATCTTTGATAAAGATGACTAACAACAATGGAACCAGCACCAATCCCTGCACTGTACCCTAGTCACAGGCCTCCAGTCAGAGAGGCAACCAACTATTACCACTCTCTGTCTTTTCCCTTGAAGGCAGTATCCAAAGCAATTTACTACCTTATTTTGAATGCCAAGTGACAAAACTTCTTGACTAACCTCCTATGTGAGACCTTGTTAAAGGCCTTATGAAAGTCCATGTAGTCAAGATCCACTGCTTTGCTGCCTTCAACTTTCCTAGTAACTTGCTCGAAAAATTCTGTAAAATTTGTTAGACACGACCTATCATGCTGAAAGCCATGCTGACTAATCAGTCTTTGTTTATCCAACTACATATATACCTGTTCTAATAACTTTCCCGCTACTGATGTCTGGCTCATGGCCTATAATTTCCTGGTTTATTTTTAGAGCCTTTCTTAAACAATAGAACATCATTAGCTATCCTCCAATCCTCCCGCACCTCACCTGTGGCTAAGGGTATTTTAAATATCTTGCTGGGGCCCTGCGATTTCTGCACAATCCGAGGGAACATGTTACCATGCCCTGTGGAATTAACCACCCTAATTTTCCTCAAGACAAAAATTAGGATACATGTATAAGGTCCATGACCTCGCAGCTGCTTTGCCTCACTTCTATAGACTGTGTCAGCCTCCTGAGTGTAACACTTACCCAACAAGCTGGTATATGTCTAGGAGAAAAGGAGATCCAGCCTCTCACCACCCCACCTGCCGTACACGCAGGTGCTGTGAGAATCAAATTAATGCCGCGCGTACACACACAATATCAAACTCACACCAGATACCGTTACGGAATACACTTTAAAGATTTTACTAAAACTAAAAGAGTACTATGCAATACAGTATATATGAAGGAAAAGAAAATAAAGTAAAAGGTGCCAACTTATCAAAGTTCAGTCAATTTAGTGCACATCGTTGGAGCTCAACCATCGAACCATTCGGCCCCTCGTCACTTTCCACTGACCTCCACGTCCTCGCACCCAGGACCACCCCGGTGGTCGACCAAGCAGTGCAGCGCACGTCCACCTTCCTCGGCGTCTCCTTCCCGCCTCCCCTGAAAAGACCGCGAAACCCCCAAACTCCCAGCCTCACAAGACAAAATAACATTCCCCATTGGTTAACAAATGAATACAATCCCCATATCAACAAGTCCAAAGCTAAACAACTGCGAGAGAAAACACTTATCAAACATAAAAGCATTCCTACTCTAGCAAACCAAAGAAGCCATTTTGATTACATACACAGTACATTGTACATGAGTAAATACAGATACAAAAAATCCATTTAATGTCTCCCCCATCTCTTGCAATTCCATGCATAGATTACCACTCTGATCTTCCAGAGGACCAATTTTATCCCTTGCTAAACCTTTTGCCCTTAATATATCTTTAGAAGCTCTTTGGGTTCTCCTTCACCTTGTCTGCTAGAGCAACTGCAAGTCTTTTAGCTGCCTTGATTTCCTTCTTAAGTGTAATTTTGCATTTATTTACTCCTCAAGTACCTCATTTGTTCCTACCTGCCTATACCTGCTATGCACCTCCTCCTTTTTCTTAACCAGGGCCTCAATATCGCTCAAAAACCTAAACCTGTTACTCTTGCCTTTTATTTTGAGAGAAACAAACAAATTCTGTACTCTCAAAATTTCAGTTTTAAAGATCTCCACTTAACAAGTACTACTTTGCCAGAAAACAGTCTGTTTCAATCTTCACTTGCTAGAACCTTTCTGATACCATCAAAATTGGTCTTTCTCCAATTTAGTATCTCAACCCAAGGACCAGACCTATCCTTTTCCATAAATACCTTGAGGCTAATGGCATTATGAACACTAGATGCAAAGTGTTCCCCTACACAAACTTCTGTCACCTGCGCTCTCTCATTCTCTAAAATGAGATATAGTATTGCATTCCCTGTAGCTGGAACTTGTATGTTTTGATTAAGGAAACTTTCCTGAACATATTTGTCAAACTCTTTCTCATCTAGCCTTTTACGGTATGGGAGTCCCAGTTAATATGTGGAAAGTTAAAATCACCTATTATCTCAACCTTGTATTTCTTGCAACAATCTGCAACCTCTCTACAATTTTGCTCCTCTAAATCCTGTGGACTGTTGGGTGTTCTATAATATCCCATTAACGTGGACGTATTTTTCTTATTGCTCAGTTCTACCCATAAAGCCTCAATAGACGAGCTCTCCAGACTTTCCTATCTGTGCACTACCATGATATATTCCTTGAATTGTAGTGCTACCCCCTCCACCATTTATCCCTCTCGTTCTATCACGTTTAAACAACGAAACGCTGGAACATTGAACTGTCAGTCCTGCCCCTCTTGCAAACATCTCACTAATGGCTACAATCTCATAATTGAATGTGCTGATCCATGCCCTAAGCTCATTCCTGCAATACTCTTTGCAGGAGTAAGAACACTAGTTTCAGCTCAGAACTTTAGTCCCACCATGTTCATCATTTTGATTTCTGATTTTGTATGTAGACTTAACAACATCTTTCTCCAAAACCACTCCATTATCTGTTCTGGCACTCTGGTTCTCATGCCCCTGCAACTCTAGTTTAAACTCCCCCCACCCCAAACTCTGCAGCACTAGCAAACCTTCCTGCAAAGATATCAGACCCCCTCCAGTTCACAATCCATTAGAAGTTGCAGCAGGATGCACTTCTTGCAGGTGTAGTCGTCAGGGACAATGGAGGTCTCGCTGCGTTTCTAAATCCCACAAGAGGAGCGTTGCACTATTTTGCCTAGCATCCCTACTGCTCTAAATGTGCAAAAAGAAAGAAAGAGAGAATAAACAATGATAAAATCTATCTACAGCCTATACCTCTCCTCACTGAAGCCCTGATGAGCCAAAGACCCTACTCCTCACTCTAACACTGGCCTGCTCACACAATAGCCGCTCCACCTAAACCTATCTTCTTTTTATTTACAGGTGGAGGCACTGGTTAGAAAGTCTTTAGATTGACTAAGTATAATGGACAATAAGTACTGGGAAGGAGAAAAACAGAAGATGCTGGAAATACTCAAGTCAGGCAGCTTCTGTGGAAAGAGAAATGGAGCCAACATTTCAGCTCCACATCCTTCATCAGAATGGTTGATGAGAAGCATTGTTCTGTGGCAGCATCAAACAAAGTACATGGGCATATTGGGAAAATAGGCAGCATGTAAACCAGGGATTCAGATAGATGCCTTATGCTGCAGACTATAATCCTGACTAAAGTCATCAAATACAGAATAAGTGAAAAGGAAACTGCCTTGATGAGTCAGGCTAGATCAGAAATGTGTCAAAGTGAAAAACAGGACTGAGGCAACTGGTGAAAAATGGGTAAGGGGATCAGGTTTTCTGAGAACAGCCGAGGATGGCTTGGGGATAATTTGTGGATCTAAATGGAGCAGCTGAAAGGCAGTACATTGCAGGATGTAAATCTTCTCAGAAAGAATATCTTCAGAAAGTTCATCAGTTTATATAGTATGGGGGCCAACAAAGATCCAGACAAGACGTCCTTCATTTCTAACCACCAAGTTGGAAGAATTAAAATGATTGTTTGTCTTGATTGTGTAAATTTAACAGCACAGTTTTCCAACAACATGCTTAGCAGTTAAATTATTTATAAAGTATTTACATACATACAAAGTAGTTGCTACATTATAAAATTGCATCATGTTAAGGATATAAGAACACTTGAGCTGTAGAAAATGAGTCACTTTTTTATTAAGATAGAAGGATAATGAGATAAATTTTAAGTTTAGTAATGAATATAACTGATGTACTTTCTAACCTAAAATAGGCAGGAGCTGAGATGACCACTACTTTCAGCTGTTCAACAGCTGAAAGTAAGGAAAGATTCCCTCCATCTTCAAAATTGTGTCTCACCTATCTCCAGGAAAAGTTATCTGTCAACAACTATTTAGCTATCTTCAGGTTAGGGCTTCTCCTGGATTGTCCTCGATTTGCTATCATACTCATGAATACGCCTCAGTCTGATTTGAACAAGTTAATTGTCAGATTTTAAATACATGGGTTAATGATTGGAAAGCATGTTTGTAAGCCAGTTACTGTAATTTATGATGATATAAGGATGAAAACAGATAGTTATGAGAAGTTACAGATGGCATTTCATTCCACTGCTTTCTAACATGGCAGACACAATTAGATTGCTAAAGTGCAAGAATTTGTATTTTAAAGTTAATCCTGAGAACTCGTGCAGTCTCTTGACAACCCTCAAATCATTTTTGAGTAGCTGGCAGCAGCTGTATAGATGAGGCATAATTTGAGAGATAGCACTAGAAGCTGGTAGGATTACTCTGCAACGTGTGATATTCATGGCTCTGCTACACACTGGCTGTGACGCTGCTTCAATATTATAAGCATTCTAAATTTAATGCCCTTAGTAATCATTCCTTTGGTGATTGTCCACGTCCTATTTTACCCCTTCGCTCATCACAGTTGTTTCTTTCCGTCTGCGACAGCTGCCAAAGTGAAATATTTTTTGCACATCAGTTAACCTGAATTCCAACATGCAGAAGTTTCTTTCTATAATTAGCTGGAAGAGTTAAATTACAAGCTCTTCAAGTTCAGCACGTTACAGCGATCTGCCTTTTTCAGCTGGAGTCAACTGCAGTTAACATCATCTGTGTTCTTCATCTCCAAATCCAGTTACAATGGATCTTCACAGAGATATGAGAGAGGAATCACGTCTTTATCAAACTACTCTTCTTCAAGATGGACTGAAAAAACTTTTGGATGAGAACAAATTTGTTGATTGCTCACTGAAGGTTGGCAGTAAGTCCTTTCCTTGTCATCGGCTTATCCTGGCAGCCTGCAGCCCATACTTCCGTGAGTATTTCATTTCAGAAGAAAATGAGAAGAAACATGAGGTAGTTCTGGAAGATGCTGACGAAATTATTGTGGCTATGATCCTCCAGTACCTGTATACTTCGGAGATAGAACTGACTGATGAAAATGTGCAAAATGTTTTCGCTGTGTCCAGTCGCTTTCAGATCCCTTCTGTCTTCACGCTGTGTGTCACCTATCTTCAGGAAAGGTTATCTGTCGACAACTGTCTAGCCATCTTCAGGTTAGGACTTCTCCTAGATTGTCCTCGGCTCGCTATCTCTGCTCGTGAATATGCCTCAGACCGATTTGAACAGATTTCTAAAGAGGAAGATTTTATGCAGCTTGCCCTTCATGAGCTGATCAGCCTCATTGCAAGTGACACTTTAAATGTGGAGAAGGAAGAGGTTGTGTTTGAAGCTGTAATGAGATGGGTACGTACTGACAAAGAGGACAGGGCCAAACATTTTGGAGAAATATTTGACTATATACGTTTTCGCCTTATGACTGAGAAATATGTCAAAGACCGTGTAGAAAAGGATGATATTATTAAGTCTAATCCAGATTTGCTGAAGAAAGTTCAGACGGTTAAAGATGCATTTGCTGGGAAACTGCCTGAGCCCGCTAAAGGAGGAGACAAAATGTCAAAGAAAGGAGAGAGTGCTGGAGATGCAGTAAATGGCGACGAAGATCTCCCTGGTTTCTTGAATGACATTCCAAGGCATGGCATGTTCGTTAAGGAGATGATCATGTTCATTAATGATACAATGACTGTGGCATATGATCCAAATCTAAATGAATGCTTTCTGGCCGCAGTAAGCAATTTGATTCCTAAAAATCATGTTAGCCTGGTTACAAAAAGAAACCAAATTTTTGTTATTGGTGGCCTGTACGTGGATGAAGAAGTTAAAGAACACCCTTGCCATTGCTATTTCTTCCAGGTATGCTTTGAGTCTATTCCATTTTTAAAATTACTTAGGATTTTCACTTTTTTGTATATTTAAAATAATATTTTCAATAAATATTGCTGGAAGTTTATAAATTTAATGGTTTCCAGAACTATTCTGAAAATCCAAAATACAAAAACACACACGTGAATTTATTTACTTTTAAAAAAAAGGTTTAGAAATAGAAATCATTACTAGTAAAACATCTTGCCCAAAGTATGGTGATTTATTGAAGTAAACTGCTGCACCAATTATTCAGAAATTAAGTTTAAATGTTTCTCATTAGTTTGACAGCATTGCTGGGGCATGGAATGGTTTACCACCATTGCCTTCACCCAGATGCCTCTTTGGGTTAGGAGAAACTGAGAATTTCCTTTATGTGGTTGGTGGCAAAGACCTCCAAAATGAACAGTCGCTGGATTCAGTAATGTGCTATGATATGAAGTAAGTCCACCTTATTTCCATTTTGTATGGTGTTTTAATTCCCTATAGTTGTGTGTGGTTTGATTTATACCAACTATTGCTATAAACTGTTTTAATTTGGCAGAACATATTTTCTTAAAATGTTAAATAATATAATTATTTTGTTTAATATAAATAGATTACATTGATTCTATCCCATATGAACCAGTAAGGACATGGCCCATTCCATAACAGCAATACTTCAACCTTGCTTTCGGTAGTAAAACCCGGAAAGGGATTTCACTCTGGTTTGGAAATGACTGCAGCATTTAAATATTGTTATTATTTGGAATAACAAGATTTAGCTGGAGACAAAGATAAGGAAGATAGATTTATCATTGAGGAAAAGAGTTTTTATTTGGATAAAACTGTATACAAAACTACTTGTAAAATTGAGACCAGTAATATTGTTTTAAAAACAATTCAAGTGTTTTCTCTCCAGTTTTTATTACACTATTCCATATCAAAATCAACAAGCACCTTGTTTTACCCATCCTAAGAGAAATGGTAATAACCTAGGCCCTGATATTCAAAGTATATTTGACTAATTTTTAATCATGGAGTCAAAATGGAGCTTATGTTTAATCTGCTAATATCACAGGCTTTCATCTTCATGCTAAAGTAAATAGAATTCTGGGTTCTCTTGTGATTGATCTTTCCTAATTTTGGGAAGTTTTTTTGTCTATCACTTTGCAAGTTCAAGCTTATTGTCACGTAGCTATACTGTACATATCTATAACCAAACAAAAACATTCCTCTGGAGCACAGTGCACCCCCAAAGCATATACAGTATCACACACAGCACATAAAACAAACTACTACCACAAAATAAGTTAGTAAAATACAATTCTAAGTGCATTTTGTGTGCAGCGCAGGTGAACAGTAAACATTAAACAGCTCATTGTCATAGTAATGAGACCTCAGTGGTGGCAAGCTATTCATTAGTCTCACTGCCTGAGGGAAGAAGCTTTTACCCAATCTGGAAGTCTTCGTCCTGATGTTCCTGTACCTCCTCCCTGTTAGTAGTTGGTCAAATAACTTGTGGGACGGACTTCATATATAATGTTCCCGGTAAATGTCACAAATGGCAGGGAGGAGTGCGGGTGGAGGGGGAGGGAAACCCCATGATCCTCTTGGTTTTTATTCCCCGCTGTAGATTCAATGCCCTGCAGCTTCCATACCGCACAATGATGCAGCCAAACTCTCGATGGTACTCGTGTAGGTAGTTGTTAGAATGGGGGTGGGGAGCCTTGCCCACCCCGATCTCTCAAAAAGTGTAGATACTGCTGTCTTTCTTGTCTACTGAGGAGATGCTGTCGGTCCAGGTTAGATCATCCATTATGTGCACTCGAAGAAACTTTGTGCAGAGCCATTGGTGCGCAGTGGAGAGTGGTCAACCTGCACCTTCATGAAGTCCACAATTATCTTTTTAAGTAAATCAGCTTTGAGTGACTGTTATGACATTTAAATCTGATAAAACAGGTACAGTGAGAATGTTATTTTAATGCAAATTTTATTTTTTTTTAGCAATCTAAAATGGACAGAATCCAAAAAATTTCCTCTGAAGATTTATGGTCACTCTGTGGTTTCACACAATGGATTAATTTATGTTATTGGCGGGAAGACTGATGATGCGTAAGTGTTGTTTAGATTGACAGTATAATGGATTCCTTCTGCAGCAGAGCTGTTGATTATTTTAATACCTCTAATTTATCCACAGTAAATGTGTCAACAAATTATTTGTCTACAACCCTAAGAAATCTGAGTGGAGGGAGCTGGCAGCCATGAGCAAAGCACGAGCTATGTTTGGAGCTGCTGTGCACCAAAGTAAAATCTGGGTTGTTGGAGGGGTGACCGAAGAAGGCTTGACAGCTGCAGCAGAAGCGTATGACATCGTGAATAATAAGTGAGTGAAATCCAATAGAAATTAAGTTTTTTTTTCTGTTTAGTCAGCAAAGGAGATGTCTGGGAAGTGATCTTATAAGGGAATTTAGGTATTGATATATAAGACCAAGAGGACAAAAAAAACCTACTGAAAGATGCTTTAAAATTGATGTCCGTAAATTCTGGTTGACACGTGTTGTTCAATATAATCAAATGGTTTCCAGAACAGATCTAACCAGTTCCCCTCCACCACTACGCTCCTCTCTCTGACACTCAACGATTTCTCTTTCAGTTCATCCCTCTTTCTCCAAACCCACAGTGTTGTCATGGGCACCCGCATGGGCCCTAGCTCTGCCTGACTTTTCATCAGCTATGTGCAACAGTCCATGTTTCAAGCCTTTGCTGGTAATGCATCTCTTTCTGCATTACTTTAACTGCACTGGTGCTGCTTCATGCACCCATGCTAAGCTCATCAGTTTCATCCACTTTGCCTCCAACTTCTATTTGGCTCTTAAATTCACTTGGTCTATCTCTGAGACCCCTCTACTCATATTTTTTATAAACCTACTGACTTACAGCTATTTTGACAATACTTCTTCCCACCATCACTTGTAAAATAGGTCATTCCCTTTTCTCAGTTCCTTTATCTCCAACAAATCTGTTCTCAGGATGAGGCTTTCCATTCCAGAGTATGAGGTGTCATCTTCCTTCAAAGAACGGGATTTCTCTTCTTCTACCATTGATGCTGCCTTCACCTGATTCTTTATTTGGCAGACACCCCATCTTACCGCCACCATAACAGGGATAGAGTTCCTTTTATTCGTACCTTCCAACCAATGATCCTCTGCATCCAACATATCATTCTCCATAACTTACACCATTTTCAACAGGATCCTACCACTAAAACATATCTTTACCTACCCTGCCCCGCACTTTTCACTTTCTGCAGGATTCCCTCTCCATGACACAATTGTCCATTTGTCCCTCCCTACTGATCTCCTTCCTGGCACTTACCTTTGCCAGTGGCACCTGTGCTACACCTCTCCACTTACCTCCTCCCTCACCACCATTCACAACCCCAAATAATCCTTCCAGGTGAGGCAACACTTTTCCTGTGAGTCTGTTGGGGTCATCTATTATATCCAGTGTTCCTGGTGCAGCCTCCTCTACATTAATTTTCCCCGACGTAAACTGGCGGACTGCTTCAATGAGCGCCTCTGTCTGCAACAGGCAGGATTGCGTAATGGCCAACCATTTTAATTCCACACCCCATTCCCATTCCAACATACCAGTTCATGACTTCTTCTACTGCCATTGTCCGGGTAACCCCCAACCTGATGGCATAAACATCGATTTCTCTAAATTCCTATAATTTCTCCCCTTCTCTCTTTTCTCGTTCCGGCTCCCCACTAACCCCCCCCCCCCCTTCTCTTCATCTGCCAGTCACCTTCTGGTGCTCCTCCTCCTTCCCTTTCTCTGATGGTCTACTCTCTTCTCCTATCGAGTTCTTTGTTCTCCAGCCCTTTATTTTTCCCACCTATCACCTCCCAACTTCTCATTACAGAGCCCCTCCCCCACCTACCTAAATTTCCCCTCATCTGGTTTCACCTATCACCCATCAACTTGTTCTCCTTCCCCCTTCCTTTCCAGTCCTGATAAAGGGTCTTGGCCCGAAACTTCGAATCTTTCTGAAGATGGTAATTATCCTGAAGATATTTTTAAAAATAATAATATTAAGTAAGTAGTAGGATAGCATAAGGAAAGTAGTCCAGGATTGGAATTATGAAGCAACACCAATGAAGAGAATGGAAATGAAATACTAGGTCAGATTGTGAAAAGATGAAAGATAGTGTCAGGTAAGAGGCCTGATCATCCGTGATCCCACATATCACAGTAAGACTACTATTGTACAGTAACTCTGAATATGGGAATTTGTGTAGAATCTTTAAGCCAATGATTTTATTGTAGATTACTTAGACATGATACCTACAATACATTATAAATACTATGCAGATGAAGGCTGTTGCATATTTATTCTGAATTTTTGTTACGATTAATCCAAACAAAGCTACATAACTATCTGTAGAAAATGATAATATTCATCTACATATTTACAATTGAAATGTTAAATATTCTTATTTGACTATCACAGGTGGGAGAAAGTGCCAGAATTTCCACAAGAGAGAAGCTCGATAAATGTCATCAATATGGCTGGATCACTTTATGCCATTGGAGGTTTCGCTATGATTGAACTGGAAAATAAAGAATACGCACCCTCAGAATTCACTGACGTGTGGAAGTAAGTCAATATTTTTGAAGGACAGGTGGACTTGCACTTATTTGGTCAAGTTTAGTCTAGGGCAGTGGTTCCCAACCTAGGGTCCACACCCCTCGGTTAATGGTAGGGGTCCATGGCATAAGAAAGGTTAGGATCCCCTGGTCCAGAATATAGATTTAGTGCTGAAGTTTCTGTGCTCGAAATATATTTATTTGAAACATTAAGTAAAAAGTAAATGCTGGTAAAGGAAAAAAATTGTCTTCTAGCATCTGTACTCTCAGCAAAAAGTTATCAAGATTAGAAATAAGCCTAAAGAATATAAGTGACTTTGTTTCTAGTAATTTTACCTTCAACCTGACTATCCCTTCATGATCTTATATGCGTCTATCAGATCACCCCTCCATCCAAAGAACATGTCCTAATCTATGCAACCTCTCCTTGTAACTCAGTCCCCCTATTCCAGGCAACATACTGGTAAATGTTTTCTGCACTGTTTCTAGTTCAGTAGCATCTTTCCTATAATAGGATGACAATACTGTACAGAATTAGATAATGGCTTCATAACTCCCCAACAGCTATATTTAATACCCTGACTAATGAAGGTCAGCGTGCCAAATGCCACCACCTTCTCAGGCAGTGCTTTCCAGATTCCACACACCTTTGGTATCATGAGGAAAATTTTCTCACTATCAATTACCTTAATAAATTTATATACCTCACTCAGGTCCCTGAAAAGTCTGCTGGTGTCAGATCTACACTTCCCCTAGTTTGGTTCCCAAAACTGGTCTTGGGAAAGGTAGAACGTAAGTTTTATGTAGTGGGCTAACAACACCCTCTGCATATGGTGCACTAGAATTTCTAGACACTTGTCTAACTATTCCATAAATCAACCACTCTTTACTTAATTGATCTTTATGATCTGTATCTTATACTTCAATAATTTTAAATGTATGAACGAGTTACTAATACCCTTAAAGAAAATATTCAAAGCATTAAATAAACCTTTTCATAACTCTAATCAATTGACTACATGGTTAACATCTTGTCTATTCCATATATTACAATATAATAATCTAGTTATGCCTTACCCTGTGATTATATTAACATTATTTATTTACTCAATGTTCCTTTTTTTAATATAAATGATGGCAGTTTTAATGTTTCTTCATATTGAAGGGGAGTAAATGCAAAAGAATAAAAATACAAGTTGGCTTGTTACAATCAAAATAATATGAATAAATCTGCAATTTCATGTTAATCCACAACACTGATATTTGCCTATATTTTAAAAGATCTTTTAAAATCTTTTTATTATGCTTTTGGGATTCCTCTGATACACCAAATCTACTTTCAGCCTTTGATGCTTTTGCACTTCATTATTTCAATTGTCAATATTACAAAAAGTTTGAGTCCTAACCCTTACTGTACAGCACCCTTTGATTCAACACTTTAAAACAAAAGTGGGAAAGAATGAATATGATTACCATATCTAGAACTGGCAAGCAAAGAAAATCAAACATGGATTTGTTCCAGTAAATCTTCCCCAACTCTATTGTGAGCACTTTAGTGGCCCTTATCTAAAAGATGTGCTGGCATTGGCGACGGTCCAGAGGAAGTTCACGAGAATGATTCCGGAATGAAAGGGTTAATGAGGAGCATTTGATGGCTCTGGGCTTGTACTCACTAGAGTTTAGAATAATGAGGGGGAATCTCATTGAGTGGATGTTTCCTATAATGGGTGAGTCTAGGGCCGGAGGGCACAACCTCAGAATAGAAGGGTATCCATTCAGAACAGAGGTGAGGATGAATTCTTTTAGCCAGTGGGTAATGAATCTGCAGAATTTATTGTCATGGACAGCTGTGGAGGCCAAGTCATTGAATTTATTCAAAACAGAGGATGATAGAAACATAGAAAACATACAGCACAATACAGGCCCTTTCGACCCACAAAGCTGTGCCGAACATGTCTCTACCTTAGAACTACCTAGGCTTTACCCATAACCCTCTATTTTTCTAAGCTCCATGCAGCCATCCAGGAGTCTCTTAAAAGACCCTATCGTTTCCACCTCCACCACCGTTGCCGGCAGCCCGTTTCACGCACTGTCTGCATAAAAAAAAAATTACCCGACATCTCCTCTGTACCTATTTCCAAGCACCTTTAAACTATGCCCTTTCTTGCTAGCCACTTCAGCCCTGGGGAAAAGCCTCTGACTATCCACATGATCAATGCCTCTCATTATCTTGTACACCTCCATCAGGTTCTTAGTTAGTCAGAGCAGGCAGGAGAAAGGAGTGGAAAAGAACAAATCAGCCATAATGATAAGGTAGAGCAGACTCGTTGGGCTGAGTGGCCTAATTCTGCTCCTATGTGATATGGTCTATTTTTTCTTGATGAATGAACCAGGCAGGTCAGCTGGAGTCAGTTTCAGAAAGTAAGGGAGAAAGAATAAAGAAAAGTTCAAAGTTGAATTCTTTGGTTTCTTTTACTGCCAGCACCATCTTAAACTGGAACAATAGAGTGAGTGATCAGAGACTTATAGGAATGAGAGGAAAAGCAAGTACATGAGAGGCAAAAAAGGAAAAATTGAGCTTGAAGTCACAAAACTGCATGCATGTGGGTGAGTAGTGGGGGGTGGGGGGAAGGGGAAAGATGTGAAGGCAGATCCCATCAGATATCGTGCAGTGAGTCTATCTTTTCCGTGTTATACTTAGATATACAAGGCATATGGCTACCTGTGAAAAGTATTGTCAACAATTTAAATAATCTTTTTCTTGTTAGCATGCCTGATCAATCCATTAAAAATATTAACATTTAATAACTTATGTTTATTGAGTACAATTAAGCAACAGCCTAAATGTAGCACATATTCTGTTAAATACTTCACTAAATTTCGCTTCTGAACATACAATAAAATGCTTTTGTATCCTTTATTTAGGTATGAAGATGAAAAGAAGGAATGGAGTGGCATGCTGAAGGAAATTAATTATGGTGCAGGTGCCACCTGTCTTCCTGCACGCCTCAATATGTTCAGACTTACCAAATTATAAATAATTCCTTGGTATTAATATTGCTGCTAAATAAAACAACTGGTATATGGTGCCAACTGGAATTCTACTCTACATCTACAAAAAATATAGACAAAATTTATATTTAAATTTCAAACAAGCCCAAATAGAGTCAATGATTGTACCATGATGCTATAAAGTGTCAAAGGCTGAAGAGGATATACATGTATACGCTGGTAAGAATTTGCAAAACAAGATGAACACAATTAAAGTTAATTTTGAAATACAGCAAGTAAATTGCATTTCCAGCAGTTTATATCAGTTTAATTCCTCAATTTTATTTTATAAATGTCAGTCTGGAACTTAAAGCTTTGCTTAAAATTGTATCCCTCTCAGCACTTTTCATTTACTAACTGAAATTTTCTGAATTAATTCCATAATATTTACTTATTGGATATAAAGCAACCTGAGCACACTTTAAAAAAAAAATTGGCCTTTCCCTTCCTGACCAACTCGTGAGAATTGCATTGTTTCTTTCCCTAAGGCAGACTCTGTCCATAAATAGTACAACTGTATACTTATGGAAATTATGATAATTTCACCAATGAGATTGTATATTTAGTATTCTTAACTTCTAAATCATTGATTACTTTTTACTCAAGATTGTATTTAAGAAATTACCCTTGTTTCAACTTTACATTTTTTAAATCTGACATTATATTTCAATATTTTGACAAATGAGTAATCATGATCTGGTAAAATATAATTTATTTACATAATTATGATAGTAGACTTACATGTGTGTACATGGAACAAAAACAGCTTTCAAAACTTGATTCATGAATAAGATACTTAAGCAAACAAGAGAAAATCTGCAGATGCTGAAAATCCAAGCAACACACACAAAATGCTGGAGGAACTCAGCAGGTCAGGCAACATCTATGGAAAAAAGTATAGTTGACATTTCGACCGAGAAATTAAGGGTCTCAGCCCAAAACGTCAACTATACTTTTTTCCGTATATGCTGCCTGGCTTGCTAAAATACTTATGCAAATATCTTTTGTTTAAGGTATTCCATCCATGCATCCTTTGTTGACAATTCCATGGAATTCCATTCAAAATGAGGTATCTGTAAAGCCAAGACAAGCAAGATTTTAAAATTTAACAAGAAAATACAGTAAAAGTAAATTGCGTGGGAAAACAAACAAAGATTGCATTGTTTCTTCATTTATCTGTAGAGCCATTTTCAAATATAAAGATAGACCTACAGATAACATTACTTGCTGCAACAGCTATCCCTGTATTACTCTAGGACAATGTATGATTCAATAAATTTAAATATCCTAAAATCCTTGTTATTTTGGTAATGATAATTAATTTTATTTACTTGTGCTAGGTGGGAACTGCTCACAAGATCAGTATTTATTGCCTAGTCTTAAATGCTCTTGAGAAGTTGGTACTGTAATGGGTTGCCTTGTTGCTGTCCATCCAGTCACATATTCCAAGTACTGTACACAAAAAGTTCCAGGAATTTGATAAAGTGACTGAAGAAATTGCATTATATTTCCAATCTTGGGATACTGTGACTTAGAGGGGAGTTTAACATTGTGGCAGCCCTACTCATTGTGACTGCTGCTCTAATAGATGATAAAGGCAGCCGCCTTGAGAGGTATATTGAGAAAGTCTTGGTGAGTTACATGCAACTAATAAATTAAGACAATGTTTCAAAGATCATAAGATAACCAGCTATACCTGAACACCTCAAATGAAAGGTCCACGGAAGTTAAACAAATGATTAATTCTGCAAGAATTGTTACTTTGCAGTAAATAGAGTTTTTACACACAATTTTCCCCCAAAAGTGTTTCAGAGCCAAGTCTTATTTTTCCCTCTACTGGTTCCCAGGATTATTTCTGGTTATTGTAAACTGCCAGATAAACAAGTTTAAAATCAATTATTTTTATAAATCCCATATGGCCCAGTGTAATTTTATTTTGTACCAGGCAATACTGCCCTTTTGATCAATTTACCACTTAGTAAAGGATGTGTTGGCATTGGAAAGGGTCCACAGGAGGTTCACGAGAATGATTATCAGAAATAAAAGGGTTAACAGATGAGGAGTGTTTGATGGCTCTGGGCCTACACTCACTGAAGTTTAGAAAAATGAGTGGGGAATCTCACTGAAGCCTATCAAATATTGAAAGGCCTAGATAAGAGTGGATGTGGAGAGGATGTTTCCTATAGTGGGAATCAAGGACCAGAGGGCACAGCCTCAGAATCTAAGGATATCCTTTCAGAACAGAGATGAGGATGAGTTTCTTTAGCCAGAGTGTGGTGAATCTGTGGAATTCAATGTCACAAGTGGCTATGGAGGCCAAGTCATTGGGTATATTTGATGTGGAGGTTGATAGGTTCTTGATTAGTAAAGATGCAGAGGTTATCGGGAAAAGGCAGGAGAATGGGTTGAGAGGGGTAATAAATTGGCCTTAAAGGAATGGCAGAGCAAACCTTATTGGGCCAAATGACCTAAATCTGTTCCCACGTTTTATGCTCTAATGGACATCTTTCTCACGTCTTAAGAAAATACATCTGATTTCACAATGCACTCAAAATTTAGATGGGCATATTTGGTTTCCAGATATTTCTATTAGAAATTGCTGGGTGGTGGAGGTAAGAAAGTCAGAGGAACAGTTTCTTCCTCTGCTTCATGCTTCCATACACCCTGAAATTGTGTAACAAATCTTAAGTTACCCTAATACAACTTCATTTTCAGTCTCCACAAAGCTACTAAAAAAAGCTTTTGTATATCTTGACAAAAGTAGATAATCTTAAATGGCAGTAGCTATGGAACCTGCTGAGTGATTTAGGCATTAATTGGGTACAAAAGAATAAAACAAAATTACAATTGCTGATTTTTAAGAAGTCAACTAATTGAAAAGCACAGAGAATCTCAGTGGGCCAGATGGCATCTGTTTAGGCAAAGGGATAGTAAATATTATTTGTTATATATACCTGATATTTATTGCAACTAGAGTGTCTCAGGTTAATGATACACTCAGGCTTGAACATAGATTTAAATTGTGTCGATCTAAATTCTCCATCTTTAGGATATTTACTAGTTTTGATGCTCACAGATTTTGTAGGCTCTCAGAACAACACCATATACTTACCTGCACTACATGGTATCCCAGAATCTCCAAGTGCCTCTTTTTCATAGCAGCTTCTCCCTTAACTTGATGAGAGTTTTTGCAGAACGCTTTAGCATTGAGAAAGTCTATGAGAACTCTGTAGGCAATAAATTTCCTACATTAATTTGAAGGCAGATTGAATGACACAACCTACAGCACTACCCCCCCAATCTTTTATAGAATTAAAATCTTGATGAGAACTGGCAAGATGCATTATTCAAATAGGATGGGTAGAACTTCAAAAATTAGCAATAATTAAGCCTTAATAAAGTGTATATGCTGAAAAGTGAATTAACTTCCTTCAAACAAGGAAAGGCCCGACAAAAGGAAAACCAAATTTAAATAAATCTTGACATGAATGTGGACTCAGTGATTTCAGATTTAATCAAGTGAAACTAATGTTCAAGAATAATGACAGTTTAAATTTTACTTTATTAATATATCAACAATGCAGGTGTCATTTAGGCATTTTGTTTTCTAATATTCATACACAGTGATCAAAGGACAGTACAGTATAGGAACAGGTTCTGTGGCCAGCCATGTCCCTGCTGAACAGATGCCAACTTAAACTAATGCTTTCTGCCTGCACATAGTCTGTATCCCTCTATTCCCAGACTGCTCATGTGTCTAAATGCCTTTTAAACATTGCTATCATAACTGTTTCTACCACTTCCACCAGCAGCACATTCAAGATACATACCACTCTGTGTAAAACCAAAAGAAAACCTCTCACTCATGTCATTTAAGCTGTCCAGTAAAGTGGATGTAAGTATGGATCATACAGGTTATAGGTCAAATGGAAGCAAAAATAGGAAATGAATGCCAACATGAAGTACAATCAACCCCTTTCCAACAGTTCTTGTAAAATGATGTTCCTGAAAGGCAAGGAAACCTGTTGGCCAGAAAGAATTACATTCTATAAAATCAGTGAATTCAAATGAAACAACAGTGGAAGTAGACAGTATAATTGTCTTTGTTCTTGCCATGTGTTTGGGGATGGAGGCTGCTATTTTGTGAAGAAACTGTGTTCTCCATTTAGCCTGATGTGCTGGCCTTGATCAATGTTTTAAAGACACGCTGATACTTCAGGTAATCTGCTGGACTGGAGATCATTTCCAAATCAGAAGGTATTTGTGAGACGTTCTTTGGTTGCAGGTTTGAGTGTTGGGGGTGGTGCCTGTCTGGAGAGATTCGAGCTCGTAGCTGATTGAGAATAGCCAGCCATAAATTATCAACTGTCACCTGATGGAAGAGGACAAAAATGGATGCTGGCTTGGAGCAGAGCCAATAACAAAGTGTTAAAGGACAGACACATGGCCTGTGGCCAATGACACTGGAATGCACTATTTGAATTGATAAGGAATGGATATAAAAGTGGATGCTTTGAGTGTGCAGGCAGTGGTAACTTCAAAGAATAACCATCACAGATACAAGCGTGAGCGACCCTACGTGAAACACGTGGAGAGTAAATCAGGACTATGAGAAATGCCTGGCCAGCATAGACTCTTTTGCCCAGATAACACTTTTGCTATTCTTTGACTATTCAGCAGAGTCAGGGATACTTAACGGGTGTGCACACAAGGCACTTAGTGTATGAATTCACATTAACAATAAAAGGTACTTGTCAGTAAATACTGATCTCTCTGTGCCTCACAGATTATTGTTGTAATAGGTTTTTTTAAAAAGAACAAACCAGCTCAACATAGATCAGTAATTCATCCAAGAAAGACCAGAGAGACAAATAAAACTGGATATGTTAGTCTCTTCATGTTAATTGCTATTTAAACCGATATCTCGAGAAGCAAATGAGATAAAGCAGAGAGGAATTTACTGTAGACAGATTGTTAAGTGTCCAACTGGACAAAGCATGTTTCACTTGTTCTGATGTCTGAATAATGGAATACAAGATATTTAACCAACTAAAGAATTTTGTAGCAGTGTGACAGTATTTTACTGTCTTAGCATGATCAATTATTATACTTCATGTCATCACAAGAAAATACCACTAAATAAAGAAAATTTATTATGTATATTGATGTAACAATTGTATTATTGTTGTCTTTAGTATCTAATGGGTACCAAAGGTTAAAAATACAGATTTTAAACACTTAAGGATAATTCATGTACCAAAATCACAATACAACATTTTAATTAATCATGGTCAACTGCTTTAAATGTATGAGCTAATAATGCTTACTCCCAATTTTGGCAATGGGGCAAAACCTCAGCATTTGAACTTAAAGAAAACTTTGAACTTCACCAAAAATGTCTGGAATGCTATATAAAACTTGCAACATCACCCATGAAAAAATTGGTGTAAATGAAAAGGTAAGTTTATTTTATTCTAGAAGTCCAAATCACGATGCTAAATGTCATTCACATTAGGTTGCCCTTAAGAATTCTGAGCTGAGCAGTTATTTTTCGAAATCTAATTCAAGGATGAGGAGGAAGAAAGTAGAACTAGCATAAGCTGAGAAATATTTTTATATCAACAGATTATTGATCAAAGCAATGGAATCATTGCCTTCTACAAAATTACATATTACCAGCTGTAGCTGCAGGATTTGCATATGTTGACTGAATAGTATTACACAGAAAGGGAATTACTTTAGATGTAATTATTTATCTTTATATTAGATAATTTATACTCTAGATATTTATCTATTACAAGCTTATCATAAAGTTTAATAAATATCTTGCTAAAATTAACTTTTTTATAGATAGAGTTTTTTTTTTACAAACAAAGATTTTAGAGAAGTTGAGTATGAACAAACCTTTTTCCTCCAACTGGTGTCTGTTTCTCTCCAATAAGTTCATTGTCTGATCTCCAAGGCACTTTTCCATTCTTGGGTAGTAGTACAGTGGTCTGATCCACATAAGGAATAGGCTTTTGGTTTTTGTCAAGTACACATTCAAAGTCTAAATGAAATAATTTATCAATTTCAATGACAAGGTAGGTCACTGGAGTTTTTTTTTATTGAGTTAAAGCTCATTATGGAAACAAATACAAAGTGTGGATTAATAGTGGTCATTCATATGAAAGAATGAATGGCTGGATTGGCTAATAGAATATTGGTCTTATCTCAATATGCAGGGAGTGATGTTTCAGTTCCACCTTACCTTAAACAATGTACAGAGTATGGCGTTCAGTTTCTGACATCAAAATGACCTTGGATTAGCTGTAGTGCTAACTGACTAGAATCATCATCTTTTCTTGAACTTCTATGATATAAACTTGATCTAATCACTTTTAAATGTTAAAATGATTTTATAAATGCATGCTGAACTATATCAGAAATTACGGTCAGCCAATTTAGGAGTGAAATCAACTTTGACTTCCATACAAAAGGTAGTGTTCCCAAAAAGGCTGTTAAAGGCAGGCTCAATTGAAAACCTGAAGACATAAACTGTTAGATTTTTTTGCAATTTGTATATTCCCAAATTATATGTATTTCAAAGCATAAAACCAGAAGCTATCAATTAGACTATTGTCTTCATTCATTCAAAATCTATGTACCTTCAAACCAATGTGGAGCACAGCACCAGTAAATTGTTTGTTATTTCAAGCTGGGAAACTACAAGAACAAATGCTGTTACAAGCTTTCATTTTGGGCTCAAAACTAAGTTTCTGCACATAGCCTCCAGAGTGAATGAGGTTAAAAAAAAAATGCTTTTCAGCAACACAAGGTACACACAGTCATCCCAGTACTAATTCTTTTGAGCTGTGGAGTGAGTTTAAAGTTCTTTTGGGGGGGGGGGGGGAAAGAAACACCTTCTCCCATTCAAGTCTCTTCCTATATTTATGTAAAAAGGAAGCGCATGATAACTAAACTGGTATACTGTGCTCTTTGGTACGAGTCAAAAATCCTAAACTAGTTAATGTCAACATTGGTTATTTGCAGGCTGTGGAGACAAAATGACAAGACAGTGATATACAGTGAACATTTCTCTGTGACAAATCTAAAGGTTTTATCTGGAAATGCAAATACATCACCAGCTTAGATGTGGTTAATGGAATTTTTTAAAAGTTGTAAGACATAATTTGATTAACCATTACTTGAGTTTGTCCTTGTCTTTACAGTTTGTTTGCCTGACCAATTTTTGGTTTCATTTGTACAATATGCATTGTAACAATTAATGCAATTCATTTTTACCAAAAGTAAAATACCCAACACCAATTCTAAAAGTAAAATGTAGTTAAAAGGTAATAAACCCTTCTTAAACTTAAGCAACTTGGGAACTGATAAATATGGATTATGTCATTAGAATTCTCCAGGGAACAAAATTCAATCTAATAAGATATCTAATTTATTATCCTCTAAGGAGATTTAATGATTAGAATTAAAAGAAACCGCTAAAAGTGGAATAACCTACCAGTGAAATAATAATATGGGGTGATAACAGAGGCTTTGACATAGTTACTTCCTCCCAATAAATGGCCCAGTATTTCATGAATTTGCTGCTGCACTGGACCAACATAAATATTGCCTACAAAAAGAGAATTTATGTTACAAATTAACATTCTATTGCACTCAAAACATTTACAATTAAATATATTTGATATGTGACATCAATACATTTAATGAAATGAATATAAGTCCCAATTGTTCTCACACAGTAAAATACAAAACCTTCACAAATGCCTAATGTTATCATGCTGCTCCTTTTAAGAAGTTGGAGCTGTTCCTGGGGTTATACAGCCCCACAGCTGTATCAGCAACAGTGCCAAGTAAATATATTTACATTCTTTATAAATATCCTTATAAATTATTAGATTCATTAATAAACCTTCAGGTACTGTTCCAAAATCTGGTAACCACCTTGTATATGGGTTACACACCAGTTTGGAAACAAGCAATATAATACACTCAGTGGTCACTTTATTAGCTATCTCCTGTACCTAATAAAGTGGCCACTGAGTGTACATTCGTGGTCCCATCCACTTCAAGGTTTGACATGTTGTACCCTTCTGCACACTGCGTGGTTACTTGAGCTACTGTCGGCTTGAAGCAGTCTGGCTATTCTCCTCTCTCTCATTAAGAAAACATTTTTGCACACAGAACTGCCACTCGCTGTATGTTTATTGGACCATTCTCTGTAAACTCTAGAGACTATTGTGCATGAAAATCCTAGGAGATCAATCCTTGGAGATACTCAAACCACCCCATCTGGTACGAACAATCATTCTTTGGTCAGTCACTTAGTTCACATTCCTTCCCAATACTGATGTTTGGTCTGAACAACTGAACTGCTTTTACGTATTGAGTTGCTGCCATATGCTTGGCTGATTTGATATTTGCATTAATGAGGTGTACCTAATAAAGTGGCCACTGACAATATCACTTCTTCATCACAAAACTAATCATTGCATTGCTTGCACTGAAACATCAATAATCATATCAGCCATTTAAAGAAAGGTGTTAAGTTCACAAAATGTATAAAACAATTGCTTGGTAACTGATATTTTCAGGGACAATTCAGGGAACGTCTGAAATCAAACCCCAAGTAGGTGATAGGAATTCTGTCAGCCAAACTTGTTCTGATAATTTTAACATACATACTTATCTTGTGTGCCAAGCATGTATTACAATCTCAACTGAAACATGACTAAGGTTACAACTACACTAGACCGGATAAATCCGTAACCGAGGCTTTTTCTCTTCGTTTTGACCCTCCGTCCACACTGAAACGACGTTTTCCTCACCTGAAAACTGAGCTTTTCTAAAACACCCTCCAGAATGTGTAAATTTGAAAACGCCGCTTGGGCAGAGCAGTGTGGACGGGGAAACCAGAAATTTCTAGAACACTGTCAAGACGTGCTGGAACAACCTAACAATTTCAGAACAGATGGCAATGAGACTGAAGCCAGAAGAGTTAGAAATGTACTCACCAAATACTCTGCCATAACTTACTGAATAAATAAGTATACTCACTTTGCCCTGTTTTCTATTTATGCAAGTACTTCTCTGACAACAGATGTGTAACAGCCTAATGTAACATTGTATGGAAATACAAGATAACACTGATGCAGACATGTTTTATACATTTAACAAGGTGCTTTATTAATGCAACAGAGTTAGTCAGTTTTTCAATGTTTGTCATCAGCTGGGTCATACTGTCCATGAAGTATATACATGTATATTAAATAGATTAAAATAGTGCAAAAACAGAAGTAATATGCAGTGCCTATAAAAAGTATTCACCCTCCAGAAGTTTTCATGTTTTATTGTGTTATAACATTGAATTTGGCTTTTTTGACACTGATCAACAGAAAAAAGCTCGTGTCAAAGTGAAAATAGATCTCTACAAAGTGACCTAAATTAATTACAAATATAAAATGCAAAATAATTAATTACAGAAGTATTCACCCCCTTTAAGTCCGTATTTAGTAGATGCACCTTTGGCAGCAATTACAGCCTTGAGTCTGTGTGGATAGGTCTCTATCAGCTTTGCACATCTGGACACTGCAATTTTCCCCCATTCTTCTTTACAAAACTGCTCAAGCCCTATCAGATTAAATGGGGATCATGAGTGAATAGCACTTTGCAATTCCAGCCACAAATTCACAATTGAATTGAGGTCTGGACTCTGACTTGGCCACTCTAGGACATTAACTTTGTTGTTTTTTAAGCCATTCCTGTGTAGCTTTGGCTTTATGCTTGGAGTCATTGTCTTGCTGGAAAACAAATCTTCTCCCAAGTCGCAGTACTCTTGCAGACTGCATCAAGTTTTTCTCCAGGATTTCCCTTCATTTTGCTGCATTCATTTTACTCTCTATCACTGTGATCCAACATTGTAAGATTCAGATTCAGATTCAGTTTATTGTCATTTATAAACCACAAATACAATGCAGTTAAAAAATGAGACAACGTTCTCCAGAATGATATCACGAAAAAGCACAAAACAGACCAAACAAGAAAAACCACATAACGTTTGGTAATCCCCAATCCAGAGTCCGGAGTGGCTGCTGCGTATCGATATCGCAGCAGCGATATCGCAGCGTATCAATTATCGATATCGCGTATTGATAATAAAACATAAAAACTTCCGGGGAATGGAGTTGAATACTTTTTATAGGCACTGTATATTTTTTAAAAAGTGAGGTAGTGTTCATGAGTTCAATGTCCATTTAGGAGTCATATGGCAGAGGGGAAGAAGCTGTTCCTGAATCGCTGAGTATATGCCTTCAGTCTTTTGTACCTTCTCCCTGACAGTAACAATGAGAAGGCAACATGTCCTGGGTGGGGGGGGGGGGGGGGGGTCCTTAATAATGGATGTCACCTTTCTGAGGCACTGCTCCTTGAAGATTTCTTGGATACTACTAAGGCTAGCACCCAAGATGGAGCAGACTAATTATACAACTTTCTGTAGGTTCTTTCTGTCCTGTGCAGTAGCCCACAACCACCCCCCCACCCTCCGCCATACCAATCAATGGTGCAGCCGGTGGGAATGCTCTCCATGGCACATCTATAGAAGTTTAAGTGTTTTAAGTGACAAACTAAATCCCTTCAAACTCCTAATGAAATATAGCCACTGTCTTGCCTTCTTTCTAGCTCCATCAATATGTTGGGGCCAAGTTAGATCCTCAGAGATCTGGAAATTGCTCATTCACTCCACTTTTGTACCCTTTATGAGGATTGGTTTGTGTTCACTTGCCTTACTCTTCCTGAAGTTCACACACAGTAAAAAACATTTCATATTAAACCAAATCCTTGCATAATGTTGTTATTTTCTGTGTCCCATCCCCATCTTACTCTGAAATGTGTCCATGAAATAACCAAATAACTGTTTACACTAGACCCATGATGTCTTAGGTATATTTCAGATACTGCTCACATGCTGCTGGCACATACTTCATTTATAACTTGTGACTGATCGATCAGGAACCCCACGGTTTAATTCATTGCAACATATGCTGACCATGTGGTTGAAATAATTAAGCAGCTGGAAAAAAATTATTTTTAAACACTGATACCAAGAGCTGAAAAGCACAGTTTTGAATTTACCTGGACTACAACACAAGTGTAAAGAAAAATATTTCCTTGAGGCAAAGTTTCTAGTGTTTGTTCTAAATATTAAATTAATGAGTCTTCTGCCACTCACACATACGGATATAATCCAAAAAAAACTGGAAAAAAGTGGAATTCCTTCCCACAGACTGTGAACCAGCACTAAACTAAAATCTAAGCAAGAAATTCTATATACAGTAGCAACCACTAACCTTTATTTAGCAACTTCTGGCAATAAAGATCATGAAACCATGTGGTCTGGAATTCTGGGCACTCCAAACAGACAGCCCTGTTCAGTTCCATTAAACGTAACCTGATGCGTATGTTCAGAGCATCTGACAGAGCTGGTATAAGAAATTCTGTTATTGTAATACACTCTTCTTGCATTTTCTTTTTCAACCTGGAATCTCCCCCTCCCACAGGATAGAATGATTGTCATAAGTAGTGTGTTATCTAAAGCAGTATTCATGACAATGACTGTTGAAAAGCTCTTGGGCTCTACATGAATCACAAATATATTTAATCCTATCCTGAAATATATAGACTCACATGAGATGAATGGATAGTGATAAGACATGGAATTTTTTCACCCTTTTACCCAAGGAGCACTAGGTACTGCCAAAAATGCAGATCAGAAGTGCTTACTTTTCTGTATGAATCAACTGAATCAGAATCAGATTTAATATCATTGGCATATATCGTGAAATTTGTTAACTGAAACTGAGTTCCATCAGTGCATTATAGACCTCAGGCACTTAAAATATTACCCTGAGATTTAAATGCAAGGAAATTGCAGCAAATGATATTTCAAACTTAAAACTAATAGTAGCATGAAAGTGCTCACAAATCCAACTTGGAAAAAAATGATACTCAACTGACTGAATAACCATACAAGGAAACACAACAATTAAAAATGATGTTTAACAGCTTTCTTCCTTTTTCAGTAGTCTAATATGATGGGCAAAATATATTATGATAGCCAATCTCCAGTTATTCTGAGATGATGCTGGTAAAACTTTGAATACAAATTTAATGGCTTATCAAATCATTTCAGATTAGAGCTGAGTCAACTACATTTGTGAGAGATTAGGATCACAAATAGAAAATTAGCATAGTTGACAAGTTTAATTCCTGAAATTTGAAATGTTATCCAGTTTGATATTTTCAGTCAATGCGGCACTATGTAGATAATGCCTTTCGTAAGAAATCATGCTTGCTGCAAAAGTCCATTAAATTCTTTAAGTGCTCTATATGTTTTAAAATTGCAATCTGTAGCAATGCTTTTCTGTAACTGGCAACTCGGATATCTTGATCAGAGTTGCTGGATACAAGGAACCACAGATCTGGCAGGTTAAAATCAGTTATGCCCTCTGCAGAGATCACAAGATATCTTTTGGAAGCTTTCTTTGAGATTAGCTGTATGTGCAATTGCTTTACCACCAACCACATATTCTGTTTTCTAGGGAAGATGGAAATAAATGAGGCATAATATCTTAAAACAGCTGGAGTGTAATATCATTATAAACAACAACATAAAAAATACACAAGTCCCAATGCAAACATGTAAAAGGAACTTACTGTCCAACTGCGAGTCCAACTTTGCTAGGAAATCAATACTGAAAATAGTCTTAATTATATCTTCCGGGAAGTAGCCTGCAAGAGCTAGTGAGTAACCAAATAACACCAGAAGATGAGGGTCAAACGAGCCTGTTTTTAAAAAAAGAATTATGGTCATGTTGCATTTTGACCTCAAGACATTTTAAAGTGTTTACATCCAATTAAATAATTATTAGATGCCATAACAAAGGAAGGAAAATATTCACTGAATTATTGAACTTTCTAGCTCAATTGAACTAGGACTATAAAATTAATTAAATAATATTCATTAAAATCTTTTATATTGTAGTCAAATCACATTTATTGTCATTTTGACCATAACTGCTGGTACAGTACACAGTAAAATTGAGACAACGTTTTTCAGGACCATGATGTTACATGACATAGTACAAAAACTAGACTGAACTACGTAAAAAAAAAACACAGAGAAAGCTACATTAGACTACAGACCTACATGGGACTGCGTAAAGTGCACAAAAACAGTGCAGGCATTACAATAAATAATAAACAGGACAATAGGGCAAGATGTCAGTCCAGGCTCTGGGTATTGAGGAGTCTGATAGCTTGGGGGAAGAAACTGTTACATAGTCTGGTCGTGAGAGTCTTTTCCCAGATGGCAGGAGGGAGAAGAGATTGTATGAGGGCTGCATGGGGTCCTTCATAATGCTGTTTCCTTTGCGGATGCAGCGTGTAGTGTAAATGTCTGTGATGGCGAGAAGAGAGACCCCGATGATCTTCTCAGCTGACCTCACTATCCATTGCAAGGTCTTGCGATCCGAGATGGTGCAGTTTTCGAACCAGGCAGTGATGCAGCTGCTCAGGATGTTCTCAATACAACCCCTGTAGAATGTGATGAGGATGGGGGGTGGGAGATGGACTTTCCTCAGCCTTCGCAGAAAGTAGAGATGCTGCCGGACTTTCTTTGCTATGGAGCTGGAGTTGAGAAACCAAGTGAGATTCTCTGCCAGGTGAACACCAAGAAATTTGGTGCTCTTAACGATCTCTACCGAGGAGCCATCGATGTTCAGCGGGGAGTGGTCGCTCTGTGCCCTGCTGAAGTCAACAACCATCTCTTTTGCTTTGCTCACATTAAGAGACAGATTGTTGGCTCTGCACTAGTCTGTTAACCGCTGCACCTCCCTTCTGTAAGCTGACTCGTCGTTCTTGCTGATGAGACCCACCACGGTCGTGTCATCGACGAACTTGATGATGTGGTTCGAGCTGTGTGTTGCAGCACAGTCGTGGGTCAGCAGAGTGAACAGCAGTGGACTGAGCACACAGCCCTGGGGGGCACCGTGCTCAGTGTGATGGTGTCGGAGATACGGCTTCCAATCCGGATTGACTGAGGTCTCCCAGTCAGGAAGTCTAGGATCCAGTTGCGGAGGGAGGTGTTCAGGCCCAGTAGGCTCAGCTTTCCAATCAGTTTCTGAGGGGATGATTGTGTTGAATGCTGAACTGAAGTCTATGAACAGCATCCGAACACTAACAGCCATTAACACTAGTAGAACCTACTGCAATAGTGCTCTAAGTTTTGAACTTAATTGGCATTTTCTTAATGCAATCTTCATCTGCAAAGTAAAAGTTATATATACACAAAATTGTATTTAAAATATTAAAAATAATATTTATTAAAATAAATATTAATTCACAAAATATAATTCTAGGAAGGTAACATTTTAGTGACATCTTGGTTATAATCTTTGAAAATTATTCAAGTGAGAAATACAATTCAAAATTAGAGGGAATTATACAGCTTTTAACAAATATTTTGTTTGAGATCTATTGATAAATAATTGAGCTGGCAAGTTATATCATGAATTTTAACATTTTAACATTTAATATCAATAAACAATGTATTCTACATTTTATTTCACATTTGACAGCTTATATTTACGTTGGGACAAAAGGGCAAAAGAGTGAAAGCTCTTCACAACTATTAATGCATTAGACATTTACACATGAAGGGAATAAAATGTCCCTGCATCTGTCATTGCAAAATGATCTTCATAGTACTCGTTTCCACATATAGTATTCATTTTGATCAATGAATGAAACATCAGTTGAGCACAACAAATGGCTAATACTCTAGCATCTGTTTGGCACATGCAACCATGGATGTATTTCTACCATAAATCTTTGTACTTGAATATGAGAAATTATGGAACTCACTGAATGAGGAATATTTAGTGGTATCATGCCAAAATTTATCTATTACATTTTCATGACATACATTATACTCACTCAAATGAGTCCTTGATCGTTGTATACACGATTCAAATAAATCTTCAGCTTGTGGAGGATCATAATTGAAGATAGTGAATGGAAGCAAGATGGCATATGTGGCTGAATAATGAATCTGTATTTAAAAATGAATAAAGTATTTTCTTGTCAGAAGTCTTTAGGCCACAAGATGATTCCATAAAATGATCAATTTAAGTCATTATTCAGGGCAAAAATGGCTCAAGCTAATGATCAAGAAATTCAGTTTGAAAGCTAAATTAGTCCTAATCGTGACAGACTCCTATACAAATTACAGACTTATAGAGAGCTTAAGTGGTGTTACTGCTGAAGGGTGAGGTCTCAGGTTGGGAAGGGGGATAGGCGGAGAATGGGATGGAATACAGATAAGGTAATCAAAGAATTGACAAACAGGATAATAAATAAGTATTATTGTAACCACAATCCTGAGTCCCAAATGCCCAGTCACCTGACCAGATCAAAACTACAATAGAATCTTCAAAACACGATTAATTGGAATTATTGAAATCAATAACATAGGAAATTCAGGTTCCTCGAAATATTCTACTAGTTAGCGAATATGTTAAACAAAACCACAAAATTGGTAAACAGCTGATCAGTACCACACAGCCTGATGATCTAGACAAACTCAAACTGGATATACTTTTTGCAATACACTGTCAAGTCAACAAAGAAAAATCCCACAAGCTTGATTTTATCCACTCCCTTCTATGTGAAGCCTCTATAAACTATTGGTATTATGGTAAATTTTGTAGCTTGAAATAGAAGACAACAGGACAGGTAAATTATGTTTTATTTCTTACAGGATGTACAGTGACAAGATCTTGAAGTCTGTTTTAAGGATGAGGTTTTGGAGTATTTGGAGGCACACAATAAAATGGGCCGAAATCTCAAAGAGAAATCTTGCCTGCAGGAATTCTCTGAGGAAATAACAGGAAGGATAGGCAAGCAAAGGAGAGTCGATAGGTGTTGTTTACTTGGATTTTCAGAAGGTCTTTGACAAGGTGCCACACGTAAAGCTGCTAAACAAAATAAAAGCCCGTGGTATTACAGAAAGGATACTACCACGGATAGGAAATTGGCTGGCTGGCAGAATGCAAAGAGTAGAAATAAAGGGGGTCTTTTCTGGTTGGCTGCCAGTGACTAGTGGTGTTCACAGGGGTTGGCATTGGGTCCACAACTTTTCATATTATATCTTGATGATCTAAATGATGGAAATGATGGCTTTGTGGCCAAGATGATACAAAGAAAGGTAGAGGGGCAGATAATGTTGAAGAAGTACGGAGTCTGCAGAAGGACTTGCACAGATTAGGAGAATGGGCAAAGAAATGGCAAATGAAGTATATTGTAGGGAAGTATATAGTCATGCACTTTGGTAGAAGAAATAAAAGTGTATACTATTTTCTAAATGGGGGGATAATTCAGAAATCAGAGATGCAAAGGGACTTGGAAGTCCTCATGCAAGATTGCCTAGAGGTTAAAACAGGTTGAATTGATAGTGAGGAAGGCAAATTCAGTTCAAGAGGACTAGAATACAAAAGCAAGGATGTAATGCTGAGGCTTTATAAGACATTGGTAAGACTGCATTTAGAGTACTGTGAGCAGTTTTGGGCACTATATCTAAGGAAAGATATGCTGGCCTTGGAGAGGGTCCTGAAGAGGTTTAAAAGAATTATCTCAGGAATGAAAGGGCTAATATATATGAGGGGCTGCACTCACTAGAATTCAGAAGAATGATGGGGTGGGGGGAGCATCTTATTGAAACCTTTTGAAAGGCCTAAATAATGTGGACGTGGAGAGTATGCTTCAAATAGTGGGGGAATAGGAGGCATCCCTTTAGAACAGAGATGAGGAGGAATTTATTTAGTAAGAGTGTGGTAAATCTGTTGAATTCATTGTTACAGATGGCTGTGGACATATTTAAAGCAGAGGTTGATGGGACTTAATTAGTTAAGAGCATCAGAGTTTATGGGGAGAAGGCAGGAGAATGGGGTTGAGAGCAACAAATGAACGGTGGAGCAGACAACAGCCAGATGGTCTAATTCTGCTCCTACGTCTTATGGTCTTACAAACTTTTACATACCTTGTTGATATGCTCAAGTGTGACAGATGCTATCTGATCCAGCAGACCAGGATGCAGGCAATTTGTTCTGGTTAGAAACAGAGCAATTTCAGAAACATTGGATGAAGTTATTTGCCCTATTAATCTTTCAAAGCTTGCCATTGCCTCTTCTGCTAGAACTTCTTCAAACCACTCGCCACTGGCATATTTCAGTTCTTCTAATAACAGGTCCAAGTCATTTGCTTTCTGCAGTCTCTCCAAGCCACACATATTTAACTTCTGAAGAAGCTTCACATGACCAGTTGCTGTACCAGGTTGGTATGAGGAGCTATTCCTTACCCACCTGGTAATGGCAATGGCAAATGCATTCAAGTCACTTAAATTGCACTGGGGTAAGACATCATCAATACGTGCAGGAATCAAGTGATCAGTTCGTGGAGAAGGAAGCAGAGACAGGACACGAGTAAACATAGATATCTCATAAGGAACAATACTGAGACGAAGGTAGCTGGAATAGAGGAGAGAAGAAAAGGACAAAGTTATGAGCATTTCAAAGATAACAATTTAATAATAACTTTTCAACCATTATTAAAGATGTGAAACAGTTAATTGGCTGAATGTGAAACTGCGCAGCAATATTCTTCAAGTTAAAAAATCAGTTGTAATTACTGAGAGATAAATGGTGTATTTACACTAATGAAAAAAATAAGGCAAATCATGTCATTGTACAAAGATATTGTTCTACACAGAATGCGAACCACCTTATACGATGCATATATCATTAACAACCAAAATTTACAGTGCATCCTTCGTTAATTACTCAACCTTGAATGACAAATTTCATATTAGGAAAACTGCATTGCTCATCTAAGTTTTCATTGTAATGTACAGAATGGGCCCAGCAGAGATTGCACTTTCTGAGGAAACTTAAACAAGCATCACTCCCCACTAACATCTTAACTACATTCTACAGAGGCGTGGTTGAGAGTGTGCTGACCTTTTGCATCACAACCTGGTACTCCAGCTGCATTGTTGCTGACAAAAAAGCCTTGCAGAGGGTGGTTAGGGGAGCAGAGAGTTTATTGGGGTCTCCCTTCCTTCTGTCCAAGACCTCTTTCAGAGTTGATGCCTCCAGAAGACACGGTACATCATTAAAGACCCCTCACACCCTCTCCATAAACTGTTTTGGTTCTTCTGCCATCAGGCAAAAGTTACAGGAGCATCAAAACAAAAACCACAAGGCTACTAAACAGCTTCCTCCCACAGGCAGTCAAACTGCTAAATAGCTGCTCTACCCGACTCTGCTTTGGACACTTTTAACTTGCACTGGACACTTGTAACTTGATTTTAACCGACATGTGGCTATTGTGTTTTACTATTTATTTTTGTGTTTACTATTTGTTGCGTTTGTTATGTTATGATTGCACTTGCCCCTGGGAAACGCTGTCTCATTCTGCCCAGCAGAGCTGATGTATGGTTGGAATGAAATAAAGTTTTTGAATCTTGAATCTTGAGAAACTAAATTAATTTATCTTATAAGATAATCACCGCAAAAGAGAAACAGGCTACTGGATAAATACAATTTTTATATTGTAAATAAGTGTTCCCTTAATCTATTTTATCCATCTAAATCAGCATTACACTTGATTTTTTAATGTACGTGTTCAGCCATTCACTTTAGGTTTCCCTATTTCAGTTTTTGCATGACATATACCATCTTGTGGTTATTTTCAGTCGTTCAGGCAGGTATGGCCGGGGCGGCCTTCACTGGGGGTGGACACTGTGTCAAGGCCTGACAACAGAAGACAAACCCTTGCTTGGCTCCATTACTCCATGCTGATTAGTATCATCACATCCAAGTGTGGAAAATGAACAGGTGTACAGAACTGCCGGCCTGCAGTTGACCAGTCTTCCTCTCTTTTCGTCACTACCATCTAAAAGATAGTAAGAAACTATCCTAGTTTTCTATTGCACAGGATCACAATAGGGCTACAGAGGCTCAAATCAGCTCCATCATGGGCACAAATTCTCCCCACCATCAACAACATCGTCAAGAGGCGGTGCCTCCAGAAGGACTTTCTCTGGGGCACGTTCTCTTCTTGTTACTACCATCAGGGAGAAAGTATAGGAACCTGAAGACCCACACTTACTGATTCAGAAATAACTTCTTTCCTTCTGTCTTCAGATTATTGAATGGTCCATGGATACTATCTCATTATTTTATATTTTTGCACTATTTAATTATTTTTGTAACTTATAGTAACCTTATGTCTCGTATTGAACTGCTACCACAGAACAACAAATTTCACATTGTGCGTCAGTGACAACGAATCTGATTCTGATCAATCTGCTGAAGGATCTCAACAAGTCAAGCAGTGCTTGTAGGGGAAAAGAAATGGTCAAAGTTTTGGGTTGAAACCCTGTATCAGAATGATATTGCCTTTTTTCAAAAAATGTACTTCAATGTATTTTTCAAAATGTAACTAATTGATGTTTAATTAAAATGTGTGTGATAAGCAGTTTATCTAATATTTATTTTACCTTATTAACCTTTGCCTCAATTCTGCAAATAGTTTTGGTCTTTGACAATGAAGTGACAGCAAAGCCTGTGTTATCTTTGCAATATCCACCGGCCTGTATGCATCCAATTGTTTGGACAAAGACGATGCAACACTAAATAAGTGGAGAGAAAAAAAGAAAGACTAGTTTCTTTTCTGGTTGAAGATCATTACAAAACATAATTTCTACATCTGCTGCATTAAACTTTCTTGTGATTTTACTTACTTTTGAATTAGTTGTGGATTCCTGCACTCCATTTCTGCCATGGTCTCTATGATGGCTAATGTCTGTGAAGGACTAAACTCTTCAACCATCAACAAGGCAGCAGATTCAAGTCTTTATGATAGTGGGAAGGAAGTGGAAAAAGAAGTCTGATTTTTCCTCATGTTTGTTAACTGTGCAAGCCAAAACATTAAAATAAAAACTCAAATATAAATAGTTTGATATTTCTGAATTATATAGTTTATGGTTTTGTAATTATTTGAAATGAGGTGATGGAAAACATGTTGGAATTAACTAGAATTTGGCACCTTAATACCCTTAAGGGATTGAAATTCAGGCCCTTAAATGGACAAAATGAAGAAATAAAAATCTAGAAAGAATTATATTTACTGTATTTTAGGAGTCAATTTAAACCAAAAGAGTAATAGAAATATCTAAGATAAAGAATACAGCTACAGATTTTACTTATATAATAAAAATGTGGTCTGAAGTTATACTTGGATACCAGAATTGCCAAAGTTCATAACTTACCTTTCCTTAATCACACTCCCTGATAAAGGTCCCAATGCTGCAAAAAGTCTGGCAAAACTCACTGGATCAATATGAGTATCCATAAGTTCAATAAGTCTCCACCTAGCAGCTAACCGGAAGTCACAATTGTTGAAATGTAGAGATTGGTACACTCCAAGGATGATGTTTAGATTATCAGCATCTAAGCTTCTCATACTCTCAAGAAAAACCTCATTGCATTTTTCTAACAAAGGACGATAACTGTACTTGACACTGCGTAGAAATTTCACAATTCGGCGTGAACTGTTAAACTGTGAAGGATCTCTAGTATCCAGTAAAAACTCTGCCTTCTCTATTAGACAATTCCGAAGGCGTTTAGAAATCAAAGCAGAAATGTTTAACATTAATGATGAAAGTATCCTAGAAACAGAGAGGAAAAAAACTAATTAGCTATGATTTAAAGTTTTTAAAGACAATCATTGTCACAAACAATATTTTATCTTCCTTATTATAGTAGATTTTGGCTGTACCAGAGTATTTAACAAATGATGCAATGAATATCAATAGAGATCTCTGGAAAAAAATATTAATACTCCTGTACTGCTGTATATGAATTGCTTTAATCTCTCCAATTGGAAATTAAGTTGTTTTTGTGTTTAGTTATGATCTATTTTTATCACTTAAAATATAAAACAGGAACTGGCCTTTCATTTCAAAAGGTCATATGCATAAACAGTTAAATGTATTGTGTAATGGTCTGGTATGGCAATTAAAATGTGCAGGAACATAAGAAACTGCAAAGAATAGTTGTCTCTGGCCAAGACATCACAGGTCCATCCCCTTCCAACCACTGGTAGTATCCACAAGAGCTGCTGCCTCAAGGAGGCAAATACTTATCATCAAAGATCCACACCATACGGGGATTTGCAGCTACCATTAGGCAGAAGGTACAGAAGCCTGAAGTTTCAAGAACAGTTACTTCCCTTCAACTATTTAGTTCTTGAACCAGCCAGCAAAACTCTTATAACTACAAACACGAGGAAATCTGCAGATGCTGGAAATTCAAGCAACACACACAAAATGCTGGTGGAACGCAGCTGGCCAGGCAGCATCTATAGGGAGAAGCGCTGTCGACATTTCGGGCCGAGACCCTTCGTCAGGACTAGACCTTCTAGTCCTAATGAAGGGTCTCGGCCCGAAACGTCGACAGTGCTTCTTATAACTACAGTTTAGCAACACTATGAATGCTTTGACCACTTTGCACAAACATGGACTTCATTATTTTTGTTCTAATTGTATTTCATTGTAAAAAAAACATACATACAATTTATGTTTATGTTTTCCTTGTGAACTTGTGAATGTTGCTTATGTGATTCTATGTGCCTGTAATGCTGTTACAAATAAACTTTTTATTGCATACATGTACTTTATGACAATAAACTCAACTTTGATTATTTTTGTCTATTAGGACTATTCTATCATTTGTAGTTTTAAAACATTAACAACTGAAGATTCCAAAAGAAAAGAACACTAATGAAGACACCACTTCAGTAGGCCTTTTGCAAAATTCTACAATGATTGATGGTTTCGACTTTTATTTTTCTACCTGATTCTCATGAACCTTAACTCACAACCATCAGCGATGGAATTCCTCATTTTAATCTTTAACAGGCATCCACAGTGCTAATGCTTTATGTGAATCCCTGACAAAATCAACAATTTTTCCCAGTTAGTTCTACTACAGCTGAAATCCACAATCTCAGGCATGGGTACTACAGGAAGCAACTTCATTTTATGAAGCTTTAAAAAAAAATCTATCGCTATTCAAAATTGGCGGATTCAGAGCGCAGCATCCCTTTAAGAAAACGGAAGCACGGAAAGCGGACCATGCTGCAGCTACAATTGAAATGCAGAAACCTCAGACACCTCCTCCCCCACTCCTGACTATGCTGTTGGCAAATGCACATAGTCACTGATAAATAAAATTGAAGACATCAGAGCAAGGTTGCTGCAGCAGAGGGACATCAGGGAGTGCTGTGTACTTTGCTTCACAGAAATATGGCTAACCCCCATAATTGCAGATACAGCACTGTAACTTGAAAGCTTCACTATCCACTGAAAAGACAGGACAGCTGACTCGCTTAAAGGTAGAGGAGGTGAATTATGTTTCATAATCAATTCAGTGGTGCACAGACATGGTAGTTCTGTCTCAATCCTGCTCATCCAACCTGGAATATCTAGCAGTCAAGTGTTGTTCATTTTATCTGCTGAGGGAGTTTTCGCCATTGTCCTGGTAGTGGTGTACATTCCATCTCTGGTCAAGGTCAGGCAGGCAGGCACTGGAGGAGCTGAACACCATGATCAGCAATCACAGAACAACACACCCTCATACCTTCCCAATCACTGTGAGGGATTTCAACCAGGCCAACTTGAAGAAGTTCCTAAATAATGACCACTAATAAGTCACTTGTGGAACCAAAGGTGCCAACACACTTGGCCATTGTTATCACAGCATCAAGAACGCTTAGCGTGCTATCCCACATCTGCACTTTGCAAAATCAATCACCTGGCTGCATTTCTACTCCAGACGTCCAGGTGAGACTAGAGACTGCAGCAAAAGTGATGAAGATCAAGAAGGTATGGTCAAGGGAGGCAGAGAAGCACTTATAGGACTGCTTTGAGTCAGTGGACTGGACATTATTCAGGGATTCATCTTCAAATCTGAATGAGTACAACACAGATGTCACTGACCTCATCAAGATCTGCGTGGATAAGTGTGAACCTTTGAGAACTTAGCAGACACACCCAAGCCAAAAGCTGTGGACGGATCAGTAGTCTACTGAATGCTAGACCTGTGGCATTCAAGACTGGTGATCCAGAACTATATAAGAAATCCAGGTATGACCTATGGGAGTCTATTTTAACAGCATTAAAAAAAAGTCCAGCTGAAGTTACAGAGAGAATCGGATGCACGTCAGCTCTGGCAAGTTTTGAGGCCTTTACTTTCTACAAGACAAAACCTAGCATCGTGAATGGCTGTGATGCTTCACTCCCAGGTGAGCTCAATGCCTTTTATGCATGGTTTGAAATGCAGAATAAACCTACATCCATGCGAATCCCTGTAGCATCTGGTGACTCTGTGGTTCCTTGTCCTGCCAATGTCAGGTAGCATCAATAGCAGCGATGCTTCACTACCAGATGAACGCAACACCTTTAATGCCCGATTTGAAAGGGATAATATAACTGCAGCTGTGAAGATCCCTACTGCACCTGATGACCCTGTGATCTCTGTCTCAGAGGCTGATGTTAGGCTGTCTTTAAAGAAGGTGAACCCTCACAAGGTGGAAGGTCCCGATGGAGTACCTGGTAAGGCTCTGAAAACCTGTGCCAACCAACTGGCAGGAGTATTCAAGGACATTTTCAACCTCTCACTGCTATGGTTGAAAGTTCCCACTTGCTTCAAAAAGGCAACAATTATACCAGTGCCTAATAATGTGAGCTGCCTTAATAACTATCGCCCAGTAGCACTCACATCTACAGTGATGAAATGCTTTGAGAGGTTTGTCAAGACTAGACTGAACTCCTGCCTCAGCAAGGGCCTGGATCCGTTTCAATTTGCCTATCACTACAATAGGTCAACGGCAGATGCAATCTCAATGGCTCTTCACACGGCTTTAAACCACATGGACAACACACATCTACGTTAGGATGCTGTTCATTGACTATAGCTCAGCATGTAGTACCATCATTCCCATAATCCTGATTAAGAAGTTACAGAACCTGAGCTTCTGTAGCACCCTCTGCAAATGGATCCTCGACTTCCTAACTGGAAGACCACTATCTGTGCGGACTGGTGATAACATCTCCTCCTTACTGATGATCAACACTGGTGCACCTCAGGGGTGTGTGCTTAGCCCACTGCTCTTCTCTCTCTATACCCATGACTATGTGGCTAGGCACAGCTCAAATACCATCTATAAATTTGCTTATGATAATTCACTAATATTGTTGGCAGAATCTCAGATGGAGATGAGAAGGCATACAGGAGTGAGCTACACCAACTAGTGGAGTGTTGTCACAGCAACAACCTGGCACTCAATGTCAGTAAGATGAAAGAGCTGATTGTGGACTTCAGGATGGTTAAGATGAAGGTACACATACACCCATGTGAATCCCTGTTGCATCATAGAGGTATCAGAAGTGTTGAGAGAGTGAGCAGCTTCAAGTTCCTGGGTGTCAAGATCTCCAAGGACCTAACCTGGTCCCAACATATCGATGCAGTTATAAAGAAGGCAAACCTTCGACTATACTTCATTAGGAGTTTGAAGAGATTTGGTATGTCAACAAATACCCTTGAAAACTATTATAGATGTACGGTAGAGCATTCTGACAGGCTACATCACTGTCTGATATGGGGGGGGGGGGTGGTGGTGGTGGCTACTGAACAGGACCAAAAGAAGCTTCAGAGGGTTGTAAATTTAGTCGGCTCCATCTTGGGTACTAGCCTACAAAGTACCCAGGACACCTTCAGGGAGTGGTGTCTCAGAAAGGCAGCGTCCATTATTAAGGTACTCCAGCATCCACGACATGTACTTTTCTCACTGTTACCATCAGGTAGGAGGTACAGAAGCCTGAAGGGACACACTCAGCAATTCAGGAACAGCTTCTTCCCCTCTGCCATCCAATTCCTAAATGGACATTGAACCCGTGAACACTACCTCACTTTTTTAAACATACTATTTCTGTCTTTTGCACATTTTTAAAATCTATTCAATAGACATATACTGTAAGTGATTTACTTTTTTTTTTCTCCTTCTTTATGCATTGCATTGAACTGCCGCTGCTAAGTTAACAAATTTCACAACACATGCCAGTGATAATAAACCTGATTCTGAAAATCTTTCAAAAGTATCAGGCCCTGATGGTGTACCTGATAGGGCACTGAAGTGGTTCCCACCTGTTTCGAAAGGGCAACAATCATACCACTGTCCAAGAAGAGCAGGGTGAGCTCCTCAATGATCATCACCCACTTGCACTTACATCTACTGTGATGGAGAGCTTTGAGAGGTTGGCCATGGCCAGAATCAACTCCTGCTAAGCATGGACCTGGACCTGCCCCAATTTGCCTATTGCCACAGGGGATCCCTCCCCCAATTCTTCTAAATTCTATTGAGTACTGGCCCAGAGACAGACACTCCTCATATGATAAGCCTTTCAATCCCATAATCATTTTTATGAACCTCCTTTGAACCCTCTCCAATGACAGCACATCCTTTCTTACATAGGCGGCCGAAAACCACCCACAAAACTCCAAGTGAGGCCCCACCAGTGTCTTATCAAGCCTCAGCATTACATCCTTATTTTTTAAATATTCTAGTCTTCTCAAAATTAATGCTATCATTGCACTTGCCTTCCTCACCACTGACTCAATCTGCAAGTTATCATTTAGGGAATCCCACACGAGGACTCCCATGTCCATTTGCACCTCTGATTTTTGAATTTTCTCCGTTTAGAAAATATTCCTTCCACCAAAGTGTATGACCAACACATACAAACAAGCTGGATGAACTCAGCAGGTCGGGCAGCATCCGTTGAAATGAGCAGTCAACGTTTCAGGCCGAGACCTTTCGTCAGGACCTTACGCTTCCCAACACTGCATTCCATCTACCACTTCATTGCCCATTCTCCTAATCTGTCACAGTCCTTCTGCAAACTCTGTGCTTCCTCAATACTACCTGCTCCTCCACCTTTCTTTGTATCGTCCATAAACTTGGCCATGTAGCTATCAATTCCATCATCCAATTGACATAGACCGTGAAAAGTAGTCCCAATACAAATCCATGCAGAACACTACTGCTCAAAGTTAGCCATTCAGAAAAGGCTCCCTTTATTCACACTCTTTGCCTCCTGCCAACTAGCCAATGCTCTATCCATCCTAGCATCCTTCCTGTAATACCACAGGCTCTTATCATACTAAGCAGCCTCATGCATGGTCCCTTGCCAAAAGCCTTTTGAAAATTGAAGTACACAACATCCACCAATTCTCCTTTGTCTATCCTGTTTAATATTTCCTCAAAGAATTCCAACAGATTTGTCAGGCAAGATTTTTCCTGTAATGAAACCATGACTCATTTTATCATGTCTCCAAAATCTCATCCTCAACAATCAACTCCAACATCTTTCCAACCACTGAGCTCAGGCTAAATGGCCTATAATATACTTTCTACTGCCTCCCTCTTTTCTTGAAAGTGGAATGACATTTGCAGTCTTCCAGTCCTCCAGAACCATGCCAAAATCTAGTAATTCTTGAAAAATTATTATTATTATTACTGTCTTGACTATCCCTTCATCTACCTCTTTCAGAAGCCTGTGTAGTCCATCTGGTCTAGTTGACTTATCTGCATTTAGACCTTTCAGCTTCCCAAGCATCTACTCCCTAGTAATAGCAACTGCACTCACTTCTGCCCCCTGACCCTCTAGAACATCTGGCATCCTGTTAGCATCTTCCATAGTGAAGACAAATGCAAAAATACAATCAGTTCGCCAACATTTCTTTGGCCCTCATTATTACCTCTCCAGCGTCATTTTACTATTTATATATCTGAAGAAACTTTCAGTATCCTCTTTGATATTATTGGCTAGCTTACCACCAATTTCATCTTTTTGCTCCTTATGGCTTTTTTGTTACCTTCTGTTAGTTTTTAAAAGCTTCCTGATCCTTTAACTTCTCAGTAATTATTGTTGTTCCTCTCCGTGCCTTGTGGCTGTCGGGTGGCAACCTTGCAGTCGCTTTAGCGTTTTTCTGTTATTTTTAATGAGTCCGAGTTTCTAGCTCAATGCTCAACCCAGCACGGATGGAAAGTGTGCAAGCAGCCAGCTGGATTCAAACCTGGGGCCACTCGTTTCGAAGTCTGGTGTGTACGTCACTTCATCACCAGCTGGCTTTCTCAGTAATTTTGCTCTATTATATAAACTCACTTTTGCTTTTATGTTGGCTTTGACTTCCCTTGTCAGCCACAGTTGTGTCATCCTGCCATACTACTACTTCTTTAGGATGTACTTGTCTTGTGCCTTCCGAATTGTTCCCAGAAACTCCAGCCATTGTGTTCTGCCATCATCCCTGCCAGTGCCCCCTTCCAATCAACTATGGCCAGCACCTCTCTCATGCCTCTGTAGTTCCTTTTGTATTACTCCACTGTAATACTAATGCATCTGACATTAGTTTCTCCCTCTCAAATTGCAGGGTGAATTCTATCATATTATGACATTTGGCTCCCAAGGATAACTTTACCTTAAGCTCCCTAATCAAATCTGTTTCATTACACAACACCCAGAATAGCTGATTCCTCTAGAGCAGGGGTTCCCAACCTGGGGTGCCTGCACCCCCACGGGGTGCGAGATGGAATTTCAGGGGGTGCGACAAAGAGTGGCTTGTGTCCTGGAGTGACGAGTCACGAGTCATCACTCAGCCAGCCGCCAGTGTGCCCTGAGAAGTGGTAGTAACGTTTGTCCCAAGCACGCTTCAGTCTCCCGCTGCCCGAGTCGAGAGAGATGTAAACTCACTCCAGTCTCCCGCTGCCCAAGTCAACATTGAGGATTCTCATTAGTGTTACCTGGGAAGTTACACTTCAGAGTCGAGGAGTCTCATCATTGTTAGCTAGAAGGTTACATCTCAGAGTTAAAAATCATCTCAGAATGCCAAAATCTTTATATATCCTGAATCAACCATCAAGTAACGACTTTGCGTTAAAACCAAACCCGCAGTCGGTAAATTATTCAATTATAAAATTTTTAAAAGCCGCATTTTGATAAAAAGCAGCTGAAGTCATTCGTTCATATTTGTCTCAATGCATTAAAGAAGTTTTTGAATTTCAAAGGTTTTTTTTCTCTTAAAAGGTTTTTTTCTTGAATCGTTGATAATTTTGAATTATGTTAGTTGAGGAGGTATCATGGTTAGCACCGAGGATTTTGAATCACGTGATGGGAGTTCATATCTCCAGTAATCATCCGAAATAGGTGTGTAAATTCAATAGAGAGTAGCCTAATAGTTCGCGTTGCGTCCCCATAGCATTTCCACCTGACGATTTATCTTGGCTTAACCGCAGATAATATCGTAATATAATATTCGAAAGTGTATTTCTCGTGATACTTTGCTACAGGCATGTCTGGTTGAGTAAAGCGGTCATCCCTGACTTAGATAGTTTTTCTCATATTAGCTCATATTTTTCCCTTCATTAACCCTTCATCATGTCAAAAAGAAGGAAATGGAATGATGACGATGTGTGCTTTGGTTTCACTTGCACAACAGGAAATAATGGCTTGCAAAAAACCCAGTGCATTCTTTGTAGCGTTGTGTTTTCCAACTCAAATCTGAAGCCATCCAAGTTTCAAGAGCACTTCAAGGACAAACATGGTGGAGCTGATGTTGAAGGACATGATGTTGGGTCATTGAAAATCAAAAGAGCTCGTTTTGATTCACAAGGAACTCTTCCAAAATTAGGTTTCGTTTCTGTTGAAAAACCACTACTTCTAGCTTCATACCAAGTGGCATATAAAGTGGCCAAATCCAAGAAGCCCCATACAATTGCGGAAGATCTCATCAAGCCATGTGCACTGGAAATGGCAACAACTATCCTGGGCAAAGAAGTAAGAAAAAAATTTGAACAGGTGTCCCTATCAAATAATGTCATTCACAACCGAATCAATGATTAGAGTGAAGATATTTTGGACCAAGTCATCTCAGATGTCAGAGCTAGTCCTCTTAAAATCTCTATTCAGTTGGATGAGTCAACTGATGTCTCCAGTTGTAGTCAACTCATCACATTAGTGAGGTATGTCAATGATGGTGCTGTGAAGGAAGATTTCCTGTTTTGTAAAGATCTGAAAACAAACACAACCGCAAAGGATGTGATGCAGCTGGTGAAAGACGTCTTTGCCAAACATAATTTAAATATCAAAGTCATTGTGTGCACTGATGAGGCATCTGCAATGCTTGGAAATAAATCTGGCTTTTCTGCATTGATGAAAAAGGACATTCCAGACTTGCAAGTTACCCATTGTTTTCTTCATCAGCATGCTTTGGCATCAAAAACATTGCCTCCAAATTTGAAGAAAGTCGTTGATACTTGTGAGAAGATCATCAACTGGATCAGGGGGCGTGCTTTGGACCATCGCATCTTCAAATCATTTTGGGAGGATCTGAGAAGTGAGCATTCAGTTTTGCTTTTCCACACTTTGTCCGTTGGTTGTCATGAGGACAAGCTTTAACCCGCTTCTTTGAACTGCGGGAAGAAATCAAAGTTTTTCTGGAGGAGCGTGAATGTGATCTGGTTGGGGCAATGGAATCACAGGAATTCACCCAAATGCTGGCTTACATAGCTGACATTTTCACTCGTATGAATGACCTGAGTGTTTCTTTTCAAGGAAAAGGGATAAACATATTGAAGGCTTATGAAAAGTTGAATTCCTTCAAAGAAAAGTTACGCCTTTGGCGTCGAAGGATGGAAAGAGGCAGTCTCTCAAATTTTCCTTCATTAGAAGAGATGGTTGATGATGCTGGATCCATAAATCCTGCCGTGCGTGAAGAAATTGTGGCTCATTTGGAAATGCTGTCAGAATCGTTTGATGGATATTTTGCTGCTGGAGACCTGAAGATTTCAGAAGAATGGATCATGAATCCATATTCCTACAATTTGGAGAAAATGTCAGATGATGAAGAGCTGAAGGAAGATCTTATTGATTTGAGGACAAATCGAGCTCTTGAAATGCAATTTGAAAGCAAGACTGGAGGAGTTTTGGTGTGCAGCACTGGATATGTTCCCAAGACTTGGTGGAAAAACACTTCGTGTTCTCACTCCATTTGCAACAACATACCTGTGTGAATCTGGATTCAGTTCTCTTTTGTCAATCAAGACAAAATCTAGGAATCGCCTGAATCCACAGGCAGACCTGCAGATCGCAGTCAGCAAAAAAGTTCCACGTTTTGACAAAATCATGAATGAGAAGCAGGAGCAAAGAAGTCATTGAATTTTATGTTCACAATTGGGATTGATTTTATTGTTTACAACTTTTTCTGAATAAATTAGTATCTAATTGCTCAATTTATATTTGCATTTTATGCACAGAATTAAAAAGCTTATTTTTTTAAGTTCAATTTGTTCACCCGCAGTATTGTATATGGTTCAATTTGTGGTTCAAAAATTAGAAATTAGACTTCTTCATCTTCAAATGTGATATTACTTTTTGTAGGGGGTGTGAACATTAATCAAACATTTCCTAGGGGTGTGGGGCATAGAAAAGGTTGGGAACCACTGCTCTAGAGTGAATATGTAAGTCATAGGTGTCAAACACAAGGCCCGCGGGCCATATCTGGCCCGGCGTACAATTATATCTGGCCCGCGAGATCATTTTAGATAGATCTATTATTTTAATTATTAATGGCCCGGCGATATGAAGCGCTGATAACACACAAACTACAGATCCCATAATGCAGCGCAACAGCTGCCGATAGGCTACCCGGGAACATTCCCGTGTCAAGCATCTGTTGCTGTATACAACGCTATTCTGAAGTCGAAGCTAACCCCTAACAATGGCGAAGAGAAAAGTTGATTCTGAAAAAAAGAGTCTTTCAAAACCGATGAGTATATGTTTACTGACATTGCCGGTAAACCCGTGTGTCTTATTTGTGGAGCTAATGTGGCTGACATAACAACACATCTCAGCGTCTTAAACCTTCAGCTCCAGGGACGTGACCGCATGATCACTGACATGTATGATGCAGTGAAGGCATTTCAAGTGAAGCTGCTCTTATGGGAGACACAAATGCACCAGTGCAACTTGCCTCATTTTCCCTGTTGCCAAGTAATGTTGAACCAGGTCGGCGCAATGATGTTCCCAAATGCGCACTTTGCTGATAAACTGAGCGCACTTCGCACTGAGTTCGCACGGTGCTTTGGTGACTTTGAAGCTCAAAAAATTAATTTCGAGCTGCTTCGCAACCCATTTGCCGTTGACGTGGAAACTGCACCTGTACAGATTCAGATGGAGCTGATAGAGCTGCTGTGTAATGGGACACTAAAGGCAAAGTACGACACTGCAGGGCCCTTACAGTTTATTCGCTCCATTCCTGAAGCAATGCCTCAGCACCGTCTACATGCGGCTCGAACCTTGTGCATGTTTGGTAACACATATCTGTGTGAGAAGCTTTTCTCAGTGATGAAGATTAACAAAACATCACACAGGAGTCGTCTCACTGATGAACACCTGCAGTCCATCCTGAGAATCTCCACAACACAGAATCTTACACCAAACCTAAACGAACTTATTGCCAAGAAAAGATGCCAAGCATCCAGCTCTGACAAAACGGCATAAGAGCAAAGAAAACTGAGTGTTTTGATTTGTTGTTGTTTTAACTTTTGCTGAAAAGCACAAATTTTATTTATATTTTCAGGGGTTTTTTGCAGCATGCTCATATTTCTAACTTGTATAATACTGACAGGAGATATTTTTATGGAGAGCAAAATATTTAAGTTATTTAAAGTTTTAGTTTATTTTTTCTGGAATAATATTCCTGTCTGTTTTTATTCATATTTATGTTAAAAAAAATGTTTAGTTTTAGTGTGTTCAATAAATGTTTATCCTGTTCGGCCCACGACCTAAAGTGTGCTTTGAGTTTTGGCCCCATGTGCAATTGAGTTCGACACCTCTGATGTAAGTGATCTGATGTGCCCACGCCCTTGAGTACTCGGCCTAGGATGTTGCCTTTCCTGAAAGCCTTGTGGGTGTCGACACTCTGCAATGTCTCACGTCGGTTGCTGTTATAGACAGTGGCTGCTTACCTGGAAGGGGGGTAGCTTTCATAGCTGACATGGTGTTACACATCTCAAAGTATGCATAAAAGATATTCAGAGCATCAGGGAAGGAAGAGCCACTGATATAGTCAATGCCGTTTTACCTTGCACAGTCAGTAACACCACATATGCCAGGGATTGTTATCAGACAGGTCTTCCTCAATTTTTATTGTACGTAGGCAGCCTTTGCCCTCTTGATGCCAAGATGAGTTTTGTCCTGGCCAATCTGAGAGCTGTTTGGTCTCCAGACAATACTGGGCATTCAGAAGGGAATGCACCTCTGCATTTAGCTAGGGCTTCTGATGGGGCTGTGAGATGACCTATCTTGAGATCATCTCATGGCCTAACCTTAATCTGTCTAGGTCTCTTTATATAGTTATATGTTTTCATAACCATCTTGGTATTGATGAATACTCTTCTTGGGCTTGGGTAGAGGTATTGATTATAACTGATGTTTCAATGACAAACTCTGCCATATTCTTCAGAAATGAAACCTGGGCATGCCTTAAAAATTTTAACAAAGGCAAAGATCTCACTCCAAGTAAGAACTGGAATTTGATTGTAAACGAGGGAAAGCGCAAATCTGATTGGATGAGGACTAACCAATTAAGAGGGATGGAATACAAGGGTACAAAGACCACCATACTAGATGTGTCCAGGCATCACCCTTGAAGAAGATGGCAGATTGTCATCGAAGTGTTGGCTATAATCAATATCTGTACAAGGCTAGAAGCTCGAAAAATACAAATACTTTATTGTCATCAAACAATTGATACTAGAGTGTACAATCATCACAGTGATATTTGTTTCTGCGCTTCACGCTCCCTGAAATACAAATCGAAGTAAATATAATAAAAATTTAAATTATAAATCATAATTAGAAAATAGAAAGGGGAAAGTACGGTAATGCAAGTCAGGTCCAGATATTTGGAAGGTACGGCCCAGATCCGGGTATATTAAAAACGTATATTATAAAATATTATATTTTTATTATATTATAAAAGTATATTCATCATATAAACCAGAAAAGCACTTTCAGAAAAGCACATAAGATCCTTTTTTTTAAAAAAATATTTGTATCATTAGTCACTAAACAATAATTGTTAACATTATATAAGTTTTTCATTAGTTTCGCTGTACATCAGAATCAGATTTAATATCATTGGCATACACTGTTGTTTTGTGGCAACAGCACATTGCAATACATAATAAAAAACTATAAATTACAATACTACATACACACATAAATAAATTTAAATTAAATAAGTCATGCAAAAATGCAAAGAAGAAAACAAAAAGTGAGTTGGTATACATGGGGTCATTGTTCATTCAAAAATCTGATGCACCATGGAGAGCATTCTGACTGGCTACATCACCATCTGGTATGGGGGTGTGGTGCTACTATACAGGGTTGCAGAAAGTTGTACAAAGAGTCAGCTTCATCAGAGGTACTAGCCTCCACAGTAATCAAGACATCTTCAAGGAATGGTGCCTAAAAAAGGTGGCATACATCATTAATGACCCTACCACCCAGCACATGCCCTCTACCCATTGATACCATCAGGATGGAGTTACAGAAGCCTGAAAGCACACACTCAGCGACTCAGGAACAGTGTCTCCCCCTTTACCATCCGATTCCTAAATGGACATTGAACCCATGAACACTACCTCACTATTTTATCATTTATTTCTGGTTTTTTATATTTATTTTAATGTAACTATTTTATATATATACTTATTGTAATTCAGTTTTCTTTCCCCTCTATTTTTATCATGTATTGCAACGTACTGCAGCTGCAAAGTTAATGAATTTCACGGCATATGCTGGTGATAGTAAACCTGATGCTGATGGAGTTGGCTAAGCAACTTACTGTAGCTTTCTTCCTGATCCTGAGCAGTGGCCTCTCCATACCAGGCGATGTTGCAACCTGTTAGCATGTTCTCCGTGGTACATCTGTAGAAATTTGTGAGATTCTTTGTTGACATACCAAGTCACCTCAAACTCCTAATGGAATACAATTGCTGTTGATATGTTGATGTTACTTCAATTTTTTAAATAGAGAAATTAATGAACTAATTCATCATTTTTTAAAAATTCCTTTCTATCTGGAATGAGTTCCTCAAAACATTCCAAAGCACTTCAATGAATTACTTTGAAATACAAGTAAGAAAACCTGTAACCAATATGAAATTACTGACACAAAATGCTGTTACAATGAGAATGAACAACTAGCATACATGCCTATTCACACTTACCTTGCATCATGAATGGATTCCAATTTCCTGTTAACAATATCAGCAACTTCTCCCATTAATATACTATGATATAAATGCTGATCTGTCAAGCATACAGCAAACTTGGATAACACTGCCATAGGAAATCTGTTATGAGAAAAACAGCTTAATTAATCATAATGTTCAAAGAACATAAGAAATAGTTAGAGTAGGCAACATCTATATGAATCTTCTCTGGTATTGTAAAGTTAGATCTTTGACCTTACTTTGGGGGATGGGAACCAACTGGGGAAGAGGAGGTTGGCTCACAAATAGAGAAAGCTTGTAGACAGTGCGAGAGAGAGGATAGGCAGGTGATAGAGAAAGGACGCGCTCAGACCGAAGGTTTGAGATGTATCTATTTAAACGTAAGGAGTGTTGTGAACAAAGCGGATGAGCTTAGAGCGTGGATCAGTACTTGGAGATATGATGTGGTGGCCATTACAGAGACTTGGATGGCTCAGGGACAGAAATGGTTACTTCAAATGCTGGGTGTTAGATGTTTCAGAAAGGACAGGGAGGGAGGCAAAAGAGGTGGGGGCATGGCGCTGTTGTTCAGAGATAGTGTCACGGCTGCAGAAAAGCTGGACGCCATGGAGGGATTGTCGACAGAGTCTCTGTGGGTGGAGGTTAGGAACAGGAAGGGGTCAATAACTTTATTGGATGTTTTTTTATAGGCCGCCCAATAGTAACAGGGATATCGAGGAGCAGATAGGGAAACAGATCCTGGAAAGGTGTAATAATAACAGAGTTGTCGAGATGGGAGATTATAATTTCTCAAGTATCGATTGGCATCTCCCTAGAGCAAGGGGTTTAGATGGGGTGGAGTTCGTTAGGTGTGTTCAGGAAGGTTTCTTGACACAGTATGTAGATAAGCCTACAAGAGGAGAGGCTGTACTTGATTTTGGATTGGGAAATGAACCTGGTCAGCTGTCAGCCCTCTCAGTGGGAGAGCATTTTGGAGATAGTGATCATAATTCTATCTCCTTTACAATAGCATTGGAGAGAGATAGGAACAGGCAAGTCAGAAAAAAGTTTAATTGGAGTAAGGGGAATTATAAGGCAGGAAATTGGAAACAGATGTTCTCAGGGAAAGTACAAAAGAAATGTGGCAAATGTTTAGGGGATATTTGAGTGGAGTTCTTCATAGGTACGTTCCAATAAGACAGGGAAGTTATGGTAAGGTACAGGAACCGTGGTGTACAAAGGCTGTAATAAATCTAGTCAAGAAGAAAAGAAAATCTTACAAAAGGTTCAGAGAGCTAGGTAATGTTAGAGATCTAGAAGATTATAAGGCTATCAGGAAGGAGCTTAAGAAGGAAATAAGGAGAGCCAGAAGGGGCCATGAGAAGGCCTTGGCAGGCAAGATTAAGGAAAACCCCCAAGGCATTCTACAAGTATGTGAAGACCAAGAGAATAAGAAGTGAAAGAATAGGACCTATCAAGTGTGACAGTGGGAAAGTGTGTATGGAACCGGAGGAAATAGCAAAGGTACTTAATGAATACTTTACTTCAGTATTCACTATGGAAAAGGATCTTGGTGATTGTAGTAATGACTTGCAGCAGACTGAAATGCTTGAGCATGTAGATATTAAGAAAGAGGATGTGCTGGAGCTTTTGGAAAGCATCAAGTTGGATAAGTCTCTGGGACTGGATGAGATGTACCCCAGGCTACTGTGGGAGGCGTGGGAGGAGATTGCTGAGCCTCTGGCAATGATCTTTGCATCATCAATGGGAACTGGAGAGGTTCCGGAGGATTGGAGGGTTGTGGATGTTGTTCCTTTATTCAAGAAAGGGAGTAGAGATAGCCATGGAAACTATAGACCAATGAGTCTTACCTCAATGGTTGGTAAGTTGATGGAGAAGATCCTGAGAGGCAGGATTTATGAACATTTGGAGAGGTATAATATGATTCGGAGTGGTCAGCATGGCTTTGTCAAGGGCAGGTCCTGCCTTACAATTTGAATTTTTTGAGGATGTGACTAAATACATTGATGAAGGAAGAGCAGTAGGTATAGCGTATATGGATTTCAGCAAGGCAGTTGATAAGGTACCCCATGAAAGGCTTATTGAGAAAGTAAGGAGGCATGGGATCCAAGGGGACATTACTTTGTGGATCCAGAACTGGCTTGACCACAGAAGGCAAAGAGTGGTTGTAGATAGGTCAAATTCTGCATGGAGGTCGGTCACCAGTGGAGTGCCTCAGGGATCTGTTCTGGGACCCTTATTCTTTGCGATTTTTGTAAATGACCTGGATGAGGAAGTGGAGAGATGGGTTAGTAAGTTTGCTGATGACACAAAGGTTGGAGGTGTTGTGGATAGTGTAGAGGGCTGTCAGAGGTTATAGCCAGACATTGATAGGATGCAAAACTGGGCTGAGAAATGGCAGATGGAGTTCAACCCAGATAAGTGTGAGGTGGTTCATTTTGGTAGGTCAAATATGATGGCAGAATATAGTATTAATGGTAAGACTCTTGGCAGTGTGGAGGATCAGAGGGATCTTAGGATCCGAGTCCATAGGATGCTCAAAGCAGCTGTGCAGGTTGACTCTGTGGTTAAGAAGGCGTATGGTGGAATTGAAATTAGGAGCTGAGAGGTAATGTTGCAGCTATATAGGACCCCGGTCAGACCCCACTTGGAGTACTGCGCTCAGTTCTGGTCACCTCATACAGGAAGGATGTGGAAGCCATTGAAAGGGTGCAGAGGAGATTTACAAGGATGTTGCCTGGATTGGGGAGCATGCCTTATGAGAATAGGTTGAGTGAACTTGACCTTTTCTCCTTGGAGCGAAGGAGGATGAGAGGTGACCTGAGAGAGGTGTACAAGATGATGAGAGGCATTGATCATATGGATAATCAGAGGCTTTTTCCCAGGGCTGAAATGGTTGCCACAAGAGGACATAGGTTTAAGGTGCTGGGGAGTAGGTATAGAGATGTCAGGGTCAAGTTTTTTTACTCAGTGGTAAGTGTGTGGAATGGGCTGCCAGCAACGGTGGTGGAGGCGGATATGATAGGGTCTTTGAAGAGACTTTTGGATAGGTAGATGGAGCTTAGAAAAATAGAGGGCTACGGGTAAGCCTAGTAATTTCTAAGATAGGGACATGTTCAGCACAACTTTGTGAGCCGAAGGGCCTGTATTGTGCTGTAGGTTTTCTATGTTTCTATGTTTCATTTTCCTGTGATCAGCAGAATCTGTAGCTCCCCTGCAGTCCAAGAATTTCTTTTTGACTTGAATACATTAAATGACAGCTCCTTAAGTAAAACTACCCAGAGTCATAACCTTCAAAGAGAAGAAATTTATCTTCATCTCCATGTTAAGTGGTTAACATGGAGACTTAAACTGAGAATCTGCCTCCCTAGTTTTTGACTCCACCAGAGAATCCATACTCACTACATTTCCCCTATCTATCCAAATCAGGGTCTTGCATCTTTCCATTAGATCATCTATAGTATATATTTTGCTTAATCTTTCCTCATAAAATAATTTATTCATCCCAGAAATTAAACTATTGAACTCTTAATGCAGTCTCTAGGAGGCAAGTGTTGCCTTCAATAAATAGACGAAATGAGTACACAATTCTCAAAATGCAGTTTCAGCAAAGAGTTGCAGCTAGACTTCCGTACTCGTGTACTTGATCTTCACTGCAATAAAGGTTAATATTCCAGTTGCTCTCTTAATTATTTTCTGTATACTAGTTTTGCTTTTTCTCAAGTGCATCCGGAACTCTGAACATCAACATTTAATATTTTCACATCTTTCAAATCATAACCTGCTTTTCTGTTCTTCCTGATGAAGAGGCTAACTTCACATTTTTCCTCATTATACACAATCTGTCATCCTTTTGCCCACTTACAAGAGCATCAAGAACGGAAGCCATTCAATCCATTTGCCTGCTTTCATTTAACAAGATCACAGCAGATTTTTTACTTTTACATCACTTCTACAAGTAAACCCCACATCACTGGATTCCCTTAACATTTAACAATCTATCAATATCTGTACTAAATATACAGGGCAATGTGGAACCCTTTGAAACAACTTGATCCCTCTTCAAAGCATGTTTTCCCATCTAGCTTTATATTATATGCCCACTTGGATATATTACACTAGGCCCTTTCATTGAAATAATAAAGAAAGATTGTAAATAGCCAGCTCCTCAGCACTAATGCAGAGGCATCCCACTAGTAACAGTTTGCTGACTTTAAAATGATCCATTTATCTCTACTTGATTTTTTTTTTGTCTTTTGCCTACTCAGTACATAGAACATGATACTTCCAACCCTATGAGTCCCTGTGTTGAAGAGGGCCATTTTATGTGGCACTTTATCAAAAATAATACTGTTACCTGAAACCAGGGGTTCCCAGTCTGAGGTCCACAGACCCCTCGGTTAATGGTATGGCTCATTGACAAAAATATGGTTGGGAACCCATGCTTTAAACAATATTTTTACATGGGGCCATACAATTGTGGTGTAAATATTTTATTTAGTTAATATGGAGTATTGTATTTCCCCTTTTGGGTCTGGTTACCACAAAATGTACTGACAGAGCAATTGAGTTAAACTGCATCAAAAATAACTACTTGCATTAAAAAAAACAATTTAAAAGACTCATAAAATATTACCACTTATTTCTCTGGGACTGAAGTGCAAGGAATAAAATTCTTTTTACAATTTTCACATAATACAAGCCTTGAGTACTGTGTTTTACACCCAAGAACAAATATTTGACCAGGAGAAGACTGCAACATGGATTGAGCAGAATAATATCTCAACTCCAAAAGGTTAAATGAGAGAAATTAGCTTTTGGAATTGACGTATTATTATCAACTGCTATAATTCCGAGAATAGACTAAGGGATGATTTGGCTAATATTTTCACAGATAATTGGGAAATGAAGATAGACAAAGAAACATCACTACTGCTGAACAAGGGAATCTAATCTAAAAGTTAGTACCAAGCATTTCAGAAATGAACTTGGGAAACGCTTGACATAAAAAGGTTGATTGAAATTTGTAAATGCCAGTTTATAACAGATCAGGTGTTAAATATACAAGTCTCAGATTTAAGACTCCCTTACCAAAATTGAATTAATGGATGCATGGTCACATTTCACCACAATCTTAATGAGGCCAAACATCCTTTTCCTTTTTTCAGCTTACCGCATTTTGTTCCAATACATCAACCACATCAACATTTACCGGTAGATGTCTATCAGAATGCAATACAGTTTATTTCCAAATTTGCTGTGATGTAACTTAAACTCACCAAGGAATTCAGTAAGACCCTTACAATATTATTTCAATAATTCCAAAGCCTCATTAATCTAACAGTGCATCTGGTGGAGTTTTGTATGCCCTGTATGGAATTTGAAAAGCCTAATAGAAGACAGGCAGGTCCCATTACAGAAATATGACTTTCTCTCTGCTTTTCTTCTTACTTTCTTGGAAAGTGAGATTTTGGTTGTGCTATTTATTAAGTGATATTTAATTACTCCAACAACACACACAAAATGCTGGTGGAACACAGCAGGCCAGGCAGCGTCTATAGGAAGAAGCACTGTCGACGTTTCGGGCCGAGACCCTTCGTCAGGACTAACTGAAAAGAGAGATACTAAGAGATTTGAAAGTAGTGGGGGGAGGGGGAAATGAGAAATGATAGAAGACCGGAGGGGGTGGGATGAAGCTAAGAGCTGGAAAGGTGATTGGCGAAAGTGATACAGAGCTGGAGAAGGGAAAGGATCATGGGACGGGAGGCCTCGGGAGAAAGAAAGGGGGGGGGGGGAGCACCAGAGGGAGATGGAGAACAGGCAGGGTGATGGGCAAAGAGAGAGAAAAAAACAACTAAATATGTCAGGGATGGGGTAAGACCGTTAATGCCCCTCCTCCCCTTCTTACCCCATCCCTGACATATTTAGTTGTTTTTTTCTCTCTCTCTCTGCCCATCACCCTGCCTGTTCTCCATCTCCCTCTGGTGCTCCCCCCCCCTTTCTTTCTCCCGAGGCCTCCCGTCCCATGATCCTTTCCCTTCTCCAGCTCTGTATCACTTTCGCCAATCACCTTTCCAGCTCTTAGCTTCATCCCACCCCCTCCGGTCTTCTCCTATCATTTCTCATTTCCCCCTCCCCCCACTACTTTCAAATCTCTTAGTATCTCTCCTTTCAGTTAGTCCTGACAAAGGGTCTCGGCCCGAAACGTCGACAGTGCTTCTTCCTATAGATGCTGCCTGGCCTGCTGTGTTCCACCAGCATTTTGTGTGTGTTGTTTGAATTTCCAGCATCTGCAGATTTCCTCGTGTTTGCTCTTTAATTACTCCAATACTGGTTAACTTTCATTCTCTCTCCAGAAGAAACACAAATTTCAATTGTACCACTTGCATGCTCACTCCCCCTTTTCCTGCAGTGAAATCGATGATAATTTCTCCATTTTCTTTCCCCTTTCATGCCTACTAGTTACTGTAGGTTCAACTAGTGCTACTCCTGCCTGAATTAAAAGTAGACATCCCCTCACTCAGAGGTGTCTCTATACTCCAGACTGACACCCTGGTATACCAGAGAGAAAAATGCTACCCTAACTTATTGGATGAGACATTAAACCAAACCATCTCCCTTCTGGCTTAGCCTTCTCCACTTTTCCAGCCCAGAAGTATGGGCTTCCTGTGTACTACAGTTTCTTCCCACATCAACAAATTTGGGGCAATTTTCAAAGGCCAATTCACCTACCAACCTGCATGCCTTTGGAATCTTGAGGAGGAGGAGGGGAAGTGGAATTGATGAGAATGTGGGAAGTATAAAAGAAATGGGGTAGTATAAATGAGTGGCTGATGGCCAGAGTAGACATGGTGGATCAAAAGGCCTCTTTCCATGCTTCATGGCTCTTTGACATTATGGCTCTATGACACCACACACAAAGATGTCTGAAGGGTTATAGTACAGAGAGAAATTAACCTTGCAAACCAATTTGTTTTTCTGAAATAAGCAACACTCTTAATACCAGTTTCTTGTAGTCTTTCAATGCCCTTTACAAGCCAGCTCCAATAATTTGACATGCCTGGGACTTGGTGATAGTGGACTAACAGATCTTTCAGATTACCGACGTTATTGATAGCCTAATAATTATTTTAATTTTAATTCACTTGTTTTTTTAAAAAAATTTCAATTTTCTATAGTATTGTAAGAAAACTCTCAATAAAGTTGGTCTTTTGGAAGATTTAAGTTACTCCGTGCAGAGCAAAAAACACAAGATAAAGAAAACAATAATAAAAAACACAAATATTAATACAGAGTGGGCAGGATCCTTCATGTTGTTACTGGCCTTTTTCCAGCACCTTTCTGCATATGTGCAAGAGAGTGCACAAAGTGGAGCCCCAGTGAGTTGGAAAACAGCTCATAAACACAGGATTTGGCAACAGATAGGACACATAGCAAACATTATCTGGTGAACCAGATGCTGAGCCACTTGGAAATTCTGAATAGTTTGGACAGGGAATTTTTGGAGTTTTACTGTATTTAAGCCCAAAGATGTATCTACTTCTCTTAAAACACAAACACAATGCAATTAAACATAAATTTCTACATCATTTTACAATAAGCTGCATTAGCACATTAGCAATGGTTGCAATAATAAAATCCCATCAAATTTAGAATCATGTGAAGAATCATGTTTCTAATAACAAATAATAAAATAGTCTATTACTGCTGAGGATGGGAAAATAATGATGACATATTCTAAAGACAATTAAGAGGGTTTTTTTTTTACCTGAATGTCAAATTCTGTTCCCAGAAAAGCTACTATAATCATAAATACTTTCTTACTATTTTCAACACTTTGAAGATGCTACTAGGGAAAATGATTCAAGGAAGGTGCTTAACCAGAGAGAGATTTTAAATTGAGATTTTCAGTAGCAATGGTATTATTTGTGTTCAATTACAAGTTATCTATTATTTTGATGGACTGCCTAAGAAGAAAGTTGTTTTGAATATTAAATGTTTAGCAGATGGGAAACCAAAATCTTAAACCCAATTGTTAAATTTAGCAGGTTAAATGGGTACTAATGTATTAACTCTTCAAAGTGAGTAAGCCTCAATTTCCTGCCAATGTCTGGGTTAAATTGTTACTGTTATTTTGTTTTCCAAGCCTCAGTTTAATGCTTCATCAAATAATGCAGCAATGCTGCAGTCCTTCAATGATTCACTAAAGTGTAACAGAGTTGTTGTATCATGAGTGGCTAAATAAATCTAATCTATACATTTGGAGGTTAGAATAATGTGATCTTATTGAAACATAGTGCATACTGCAAAACTAAAACAATTTATTATGCTATTGTTCAAAAGTCCTAATGAATCAATATTTGGTTCATCAAACACTATTTCCCACATTCCTTTAAAATTTTTTAGAAGCCCATTTCCCATGCTCTCTTTAAATTCACCGACTCCATTCCCACACTCTTCTTAAACTTACCAGGCTCCTATTCCCAAGTTCCCCATGAACTCTCAAGGGCTCCATTCCCACATTCCTTACAAACTCACTAGAGCTCTGTCCTTGTGCTCCTAAGAAGGTCACTGAAGTGTTGCTCTTGTGCTCTTTACAAGTTCACCAGTCTCATTCTTGCATTCCTCACGCAGTCACCAGGGTCCAGTTCTTACGTTCCTTGGGAACTCAGCAAGGCCACCATTCTTGCACTCCTTACAAATACACCAGGGCCTTGTTCTTATGAACCTTGGTCTCAAACTTTTGATACATCATTAAACTAAGAGAGCAGGCACAAAAGAGGAAATGAGCCATGGGGCAGTTCAACCATGATCATATTGAATAGCAGGCCAAGCCTGAGGTGCCAACTTGCTTAACCCTGCTCTGAATTTTCTATGATCACAATGGTTATACTTCTTAAAACTCCAAAGTAAAACTTTGAACCCAAAATGATTTGACTCGGAAACAAAAGTGCAAAGGCCTGGCCATTATTGATACCACTCATCACTGAATAAAAATCAAAAACTTTTAGATACTGAAAATTTGAAATTAAAATAGGAAATGATGGAAACATTCAGCAAGTCAAGCAGCATTAACAAGAAGAAAAACTGCATTAACACTTGGGGTCAAAGACCATAATCATAAGTGGGTAATGATTGACAGGATTTAGGCAATACCTCTGAAAGGTTGAGGTCACGGCTGTTGAGGAAACAAATTGTAGAGGTCCCCCAACTGAAGGGTTAATGATGGCAGTTACAGAGGACATGAAGAAAAGCAATTATTTGGGGGGTATTTAGAGAGTGAGAATACTAACAGAAGACAGAAGTTGTGAAATATAGGACTGCAGGACATGATAAGGCTTCACTAATGGAAGGAAAAAGATTTTTTCAGTTTTTCCTCGCTCAGTCTGTCTCACAATCCAGTTTGTAACTTTATCTTCCTTTCTTTGACCCCATTAACACCACTGACAGATGACCCCCTATAACATAACCACATAGCAGGTCTAGCCTTATCATGCCAGAGATGTTCCCGTTTCCTTACGCATCCTTCCTCCACCTTCTCTGCAATTTAGTAGGATAAGTTGCATAGAACTTTTTCAAACTATATATCCATAATGGGCCAGATGGTGAATTTTGACAATTGGCATGATGTCCAGTGGGTCTGCCTTTCAACCAATAAATTTTCCTGGTAATCCAAAGGCAGATTCAATTTAAAGTACAAAATCACTTTATCTAATTTAGTCAATCTATGATTACTGTAAAAGCTCCATAAAACTGGTAGTTATATATTTGCAGAAACAAGGAAACAGGACTTAAATGTCCTACAATGCGTTTGTAAATTTAATCCAAGATTATTGATTATAATATGCAATATATTTTCCATTTTGCATGTAATCTCATTTGAACATGGAGGAAGTTCATATCCAATCAGAGGGTATCTGACAGGCTTTGTCAGAAGGCAAACCTAGGATTGGAACTTTATCTACCAAAGATGTGAAATGTTTGAAATATTAAAAACTAGAATAAACATTTGAAAAAATAATTAAAAAATTAGAACTAATAAATTTAATAAAGCACTTACGAATAGTTATAAACATTAAAATACAGCAACATAACAAAAGTAAACATCTCCTTCAACTATATTCTAATCTACAGAGTTGGAAACCCAATAAAACTAATCAAGATCTGCGGCATCACATCAACTGCGTTTGACAGAATGTATGTGTTGATGTTCCAGTCTAATGCTGGAGAATACCAACAAAACTAGGCTTTCCCATTGGAAAGCAGTAAGCAAAATGCTGAAATCTATAATGAGTAATGTAATAACTTAATAATTTACTAGAGCCCTTTGGAGATGTAACTAGTAGACAGGAGAATAAGAAGGAACTAATGGATGCTGTACTCTTTTGGACTTGTGGCAAGTTTTTAATAAACTCTGTATTAAGCATTGATAAATAAGTTACAATGCATAGAATAGGGATTAATAAGAAAGGTATGAATCATGTGCCGCTTGTTCAAAATGCTGCAGCACAAATCTTAACCACATTTCACCAGTTTTGGCATTATTACACTAATTGTCTGTGTCCTTTGGGATCAACTTTAAAATACTCTAATTGTATGTAAGGCTAGGAATGATTCAGCTCCTCCATGCATTTAGACCCCTTACATCAATGTATACTAGTTTACTTAGTGTTCCTAGAGCTTGGTGATCTAGCCCTTTGCTCTTGTGCATCAAAAATCTGGAATATTCTACGGACTGAGATATGCCAGGCTGGTACTGCAGAACATTACAAAATACTTCTTAAAAACCTACTTTTTAAATTTGGCCTACTTGTAAGATTACTTAATGTCTGTTAGAACCATAGAACATTACAGCACAGAAACAGGCATTTTGGCCCTTCTTGGCTGTGCCGAACCATTTTCTGCCTAGTCGCACTGATCTGCACCTGGACCATATTCCTCCAAACCCCTCTCATCCATATAACTGTCCAAGTTTTTGTTAAATGTCAAAAGTGAGCCCGCATTCACCACTTCATCTGACAGCTCATTCCACACTGCCACCACTCTCTGCGTGAAGAAGCCCCCCGCCAATGTTCCCTTTAAACTTTTCCCCCTTCACCCTTAACCCATGACCTCTGGGGTTTTTTCTCCCCAGCCTCAGTGGAAAAAGCCTGCTTGCATTCACTATCTATACCCATCATAATTTTATACACCTCTATCAAATACTTGAAATATTAAAAACTAGAATAAACATTTTAAAAAATAAATAATTACAAAAATTAGAACTTATAAATTTAATAAAGCACTTATGAATAGTTATAAACATTAAAACACAGCAACATAACAAAAGTAAACAAAAATGTTGATGTTTATTATATTTATATAATTTGGTATATTCAATTATTTTATTCTATATAATGTTTGTCTTTACTTATGATTTTTAATGACTATATTGATTTAATTTTACAATCTATGTAAAGCATTTTGAACCTAAATCTTAATGTATGAAAGGTATTATATAAATTATTAATATTGACATGAAAAGAGAATTGGTTATTAGACAGAAAGCGAAGAGTGAAAATAAATAGACCATTCTCAGTTTTGGCTACCAGTGGGATCCTGGGCCCTAGCTGTTTACAACCTACATTAATGATTTTTCTGAAGAGACTCAATATTATATTTTCAGATTTGCTGATGACACTGAACTAGGTGGGATTTTAAGTACAGAAGCTTGTAAGGAAGCTTCAAAGGGATCTGGATAAACTGAGCTATCAGACAATGAAATGTCAGATGGAATAAAATGTGAAAAAAGTGAGGTCATCTATATTGGTGACTGTAACACAAAAGCAAAGTACTTGTTAAGTATTGAGAGATCAGGTTGTGTTGATGTTCAAAGGGAATTGGCTTATAAGGCCAACATGTAGGTACAGCAACTAATGAAGCAGGCAAATTATATTTTCATCATTATGACAAAAGCATTCAATTACAGAAGCAGAGCAGTCTTACTGAAATTGTATAGGACAGAGCAATAACATCTATTCCTTGCTGACAATCAACACAGGCGTACCTCAAGGGTGCATGTTTAGCCCTTTGGAAGCATTACTTTCTCTACACTCATGACTGTGTGGCTAGGCCCAACTCAAACACTATTGAGAAATTTACCAATGACACCGCTGTTGCTGGCAAAATCTCAGATGGCAACGGGGAGGCGAAATAGATCAGACAGACAAGTGGTGTCGCAACAACAACCTTGCATTCAATGTCCCCAAGACCAAGGAATTAATTGTAGACTTCAGACGTCAGGAGAACACACACCAATCCTCATTACGGGGTCAAAAGTGGAAAAAGTGAGCACTTTCAAGTTTCTGGGCATCAACATATCCTGGGACTACCACATTGATGCAGTCACAACGAAGGTACACCAGCAGCTTTACTTCTTTATGAGTCTGAGGAGATTTGGTACATCACTAAAGACTTGCAAATTTCTACAGATTTGTAAAAATCTGTGGAGAGAATTCCAACTAATTGCATCACTGCCTGGTATGGAGGCACCAATGCACAGGATCATAAGAGGTTTCAGAAAGGTAGTAGGCACAGCCAGCGCCATCATGGGCACACGCATCGAGGACATCTTCCAAAGGCACTGCCTTGAGAAGACAGCATCATTAAAAACACTCACTATCCAGGACTCGCTCTCCTCTCGTTACAGGTTGATAACCCCTTATCTGAAATGCTTGGGGCTGGAAGAGTTTCAGATTCAGATTTTGGAATATATAATGAAATACAGAATGAACTGATTGCCATCATTTCCAGCTCTAAATTTATGTGCTACCAGTTAGCAGTCTTTGTCTTACACTTGTTCATCAAACGCATGTACTTAACAGTAAAAATTATTACATACCATTAATATAATGAAAATATAATCTGTGCAGAGTAACAAAAGCAGGACAGCAGCATCAGGAGAACATCTGAATCAACTGCTGTACAACAAATGGCAAACTTTCAGTCCCTACCCATGATGTTGTGTTTTGATTAAAAGGTTACAGTACATTGTATTTGTATTTAAAGTTTTTTTAGGTTTCATGTGAGGTATAAAAGCAATCAGTATTGTAGGCTCGTGCTGGTGTTAGATTTTCTTGATCAGCAGACACGTCAAAAATTTAAGGCGGTGCCTTTTCTTTAATTTCCGCAATCAGCCTGCTGAATATTCACAATTACCTTCAATTTTCATTTCATCCTGATAGAAATTGTTTCATTTCAAATATACCATTAAGCAGCACATGTTCACTCCAACAATATATGATAGAGATCTTCATTTATTGCTTTATGCAGTGTTTTTCTATTATTAATTTCTGTTCATTACATATGTGAGGTCACTTCTCAGAACTATCTGTGGTGGGCAGAGACCTGTTCATTGCCTGGGAACATTCTTAGTGTCCTGTGAAATCTTCCATTTGTGACACCATGTCAGTGCCAAAAAAAAAATTCAAATTTCAGAGGTTTTCAGATCTTGGAATTTATGTTAAGGGGTACTCAACCTGTATTATCATCAGGAAAGAGGAAGAGGAGCCTGAAGCAATAGGACATAGGAGCAAAAATAAGCCATTCGGTCCATCATCTGCTCTGCCATTTCATCATGGCTCATCTATTTCCTTCTTAACCCCATTATCCTCTCTGTAACCTTTCACGTCTTGACTAATCAAGAACCTAGCAACCTGCTCCTTAAATACACCCAATGATTTGGCTTCAACAGCTGCCTGTGGCAACAAATTCCACAGATTCACCTCTTTCTGGCTTAAGAAGTTCCTCCTCATCTCCGTTCTAAATTGACATCCCTCTATTCTGAGGCTGTGACTTTGGTCCGAGACTCTCCCACCATAGGAAACATCCTCCCCACATCCAATCTATCTTGGCCTTTCAACACTGAATAGGTTTTGATAAGACCCCACCCCCTCCTCATACGATAAGCCTTCCATTCCCAGAATCATTCTCCTGAACCTCCTCTGAACCTTCTCCAATGTCAACACATCCTTTCTTAAATAATGGGCTCAAAACTGCTCTCAATACTCCAAGTGAGGCATCACCCAGTGCCTTATAAAGCCTTAGCATTACGTCCTTGTTTTTATATTCTAGTCCTCTTGAAATTAATGTTAACATTGCATTTGACTTCCTCACCACTGACTCAACCTGCAAATTAAACTTTAGGGAATCATGCACGAGGACTCTCTACTTCCTTTGCACATTGGATTTTTGAATTTTCTCCCCATTTAGAAAATAGTCTATGCTTTTATCCTTCTACAAAATGCATGACCATACACTTTATGACACTGTATTCCATTTGCCATTTCGTAGCACATTCTCCTAATCTGTCCAAATCATTGAAATACAATGTAAAAAGAACTAATCACCAGCAGCCAAACAGAAAAGGCTCCCTTTATTCCCACTCTTTGGTTGCTGCCAATCAGCCAATACTCTATCCATGCCGGCATCATTCCTGCAATAACATGGGCTCTTATATTGTTAAGCAGCCTCATGTGTGGCACCTTATCAAAGGCTTTCTGAAAATCAAGGACACAACATCCACTGATTCTCCTTTGTCTATCCTGCTTGTTATTTCCTCAAAGAATTCTAACAGATTTATCAGACAAGACTTCCTCTAAAGGAAACCATACTGACTTTGGCCTATTTTACCATGTGCCTCCAAGTACCCAAAAACCACATCTTTAATATCTTCCCATCCACTGAGATCAGGCTAACTGGCCTATAATAACTTCTGCCTTCTTCTCTTCTTGAAGAGTGCAGTGACATTTGCAGTTTTCCAGTTCTCTGAAAACTGGACTCCATTGAGTCACACTCAATGTTTTAGGAACAGCTGCTTCACCTCTGCTATCAGATGTCTGAGGCTACATCCACACTGGACCAGATAAGTCTGTAACCGAAGCTTTTTCTCTTCGTTTTGACCCTCTGTCCACACTAAAACGGCGCTTTCCTCCCCTGAAAACGGAGCTCTTCTAAAACGCCTTCCAGAGTGTGTAATTTTGAAAACGCCAGATTGACCGAAGCAGTGTGGACAGGGTAACCAGAGAAATCTAAAAATGCTGTCATGATGTGCCGGAACAGATGGTGACAGCAGCGCGCCATCTCATTGTTTTCCTGAACGCAACTTAACAATTTCAGAACAGATGGCAATGAGACTGAAGCCAGAAGAGTTAGAAATGTACTCACCAAATACTTTGACCCATAACTTACTGAATACGTATACTCACTTTGCCCTGATTTCTGTCTTGCTCGTATGAAGGTGGTTTACCTATTTCTGCAAGTACTTCTCTGACAATAGATGTGTAACAGCCTAATGTAACATTGTATGGAAATACAAGACAACACTGATGCAGACATGTTTTATACATTTAACAGTTATACATTTATACAGTTAGTCAGTTTTTCAATGTTCGTTGTCAGCCGGGTCATACTGTCTGTGAACTCCCTGTTGGTTGCCTCCATACGCTCCAGTATTTGGTGTTTTTTTTTGTTTTAAGTCCTCCAGCGCAAGAGCCAACAGCTGTCTGTCGTTTAAGTTTATCTAGTCTGTAACTCGACAAACGTGCACCAAGTCTTTCACGGCGAGATTCGACACCAAACACGTTGCTCGTTTTCGGTAGATGTGTCCTGCGCGTGCGCAGTAGGAGGAGATTCGCCAAAATATCCGTTTTAATGTGGACAGAAGTATTTTCAAAAATGCTTTGTGTGGACGCTTATCATTTTTATGCGAAACCGGTGTTTTCAAAATTATCCGGTCTAGTGTGGACGTAGCCTGAATGGTCATGAACGCTACACTACACTGAGTTTGACACTACCTCGCTACTCCTCTTTTGCAAGATAAGGATGTTACTGAATGGTGCAAATGGCACACACACTGACTAAAGGACAATCATTTTACTAACTTCAAAGTATCATCAGTTGTTATCTTGTAATTTCTATTGATTTTTAACATCAGTATTGGTGATTGATCTTGCAGGTAAGGAATCTGAACACACATGGTTTACCAAATAGTTACTACTCCTAAGTGCAAGCCAGTTCTGTATAAAAATAGCATTTCTCTGTTCAGACTTCTGCTGTTCTCCTTGTGCGTGAATGAATAAAGTGTGAATGAGGAATAAGTGTTTGTTTTCAGAATCCAGTTAAATCGATGATGACAACAACAGTAACATTAAAGAAATACTGAGCTTTCATACTGCTTTGCTAATCGTAACATCAGTTCTAAAAAAAGAGTAATTTACAGTAAAACATTTAATTCTGTGTTTTGTTGTAAAAATTAAAACACAGTACATGTTATGTCATTGGTGGACTGAACCTTATAGTTTAATCAATGTCCAACTCAATCGAATCAACACTCACAAATTTGGATTTAACTGATGTAGCAATCAATGATTAACCTTGGAGTGGCTCTAATCAGCAGCTCAAAGACAAAGATGATTAAATGAGATAATTCAGATCTTTTATGGGATTGTATATGATGGAGATCTATTTTATGCATGGTGTCCCTTATAAAGTAACTATTACCTCTAGTTAAACATTGTTTTGAACACAAGGAAACTAAAAACTTGAGATTACTGATCACATTAACTAAAAGTAAATTAGGTATTAATATTTTAATATTAGAATATTATTATATACATGGATATTGGTATAATTAATAATACACTGAACTTCAGATATGTTTATATAAAAATGCTAAACAGTTTTCAATTGGAAAATCTACAAGACTATTTAACTACAAGTCATTAGAATATAAAACCTAAAAATAAGTTGTTAAATCCTACTAAAATTATAATCTATAGAACAAAATTTTCTTTATTTACCTTTCAATTCTTCCCTGTGCTTCGATCATAAGTTGTTGCACAAGAGAATCATGCGGTTCAATTTTCAACCTTTAATAAATGCATAAATGTATTTTCAGGTTAGAACCATTATCTTCTCAGCCATATTGATTTAACAGGATCAGATTCAACTTACTTCGACTCCCTCTAAATTTACAAGCCACATTTTAATTATATTTTTTAAATACTGGGCAAACGTGGCATTGGTTATGAAAGCTGTTGACATTGCTCAAACACAACTCCTAAAGTTTGATTTCTGCAATTTACTTAGGAGGATTTAGTTAGCAATTCCATGTTGTTCTTGTTCAGACACCTCCATTGTAGCCAATCAAGCCTAGAATAAAATTATCTTCTTAGGTATGCTGTTGCTACACCCTAGTTTCAATAATGAATTCAACAATTATGTCTAAATTGGCCAGCTTTCCTCTGTCCCTTGATATGCTGGGTATTTTTCAAAATTCTCTTTTTTCCACCCCCCCCCCCCCCCCCCGACATCTCCAGCAAATGCTGTTTTCTCTGTCGTTGTTCTGGCACTGTTCTTCCCTTCCTCTTTTGTTCTTATTTACTACCATTTATAGTATTTACACCTCTTGAAACAGATCAGATGTAATTAACAACTCTGCACAAGTGTCACTGAATCCTCTAGGCCATTACCATATCACAAACATTCTCTTTGTCCTCTCCGCCTTCCCTCTATTTCTGTAATTTAAAAGATGCTTGTTTTCTTAGTGCCCAAGTATTTCTTATATTTTCAGTTTTTCTGATTTCAAACATTTGCAGTTTTTTTTTAACCTTCTGAACCCTTTATCTATTCAGGTTTGCAAACAGTGCTACATGTACATACATCCTGAGTATGTTCTCTGAGGACTATCTTGCATCTCAGGTTTTAACATTGGGATATAATGTGATTTGGTAATCCAAAAAAATTAAAATATGCCCACCAATAACAATTAAACATTTTAAGCAGTCACATAATAGCATGATAACAAAAACTTCACATAGTCCCATTCAAAAATCAATGTGGTACTTCCATTAGCCCTCATGACTGTTTCAGATATCTCACTCAGAATAACATTGTATTAGGCCAAACACAAATCAATTTTTGAATCACATTCAAACTAATGGAGGCAATATTGAGGTTACAAATCTTGAAATTGAAAGGATTTTTGATAGTGGTGCAAGTTCTGAGATACATTTCTTCAAAGCTTTCCATTTTATCCACCTTGTGGATTAGAGACGGTGTTCCAATTTTCTTTGCCATGGACTGCACTCCAAGCTACTAACAAGGCTGTCAGTAACTTGTCACTGACCTCAAAGAAAGCAACTGTTCACAAAGAATCAGCACATTCTGTGGAATCAATTTCCCCCTTTCAAACAGGTCCTCCACAGCTTATGAATATTGACCACATACATGAATATTGGTACATATGAGAATTTGGGAGACCAGAGGTATGGATTTGCTGACTACTGCTGCAGGCATCTTCTGCTGTGGGTAAAATTGGCTTGTAGTTGCACTTCTGACATGTACAGTCAGCCCTCGTTATCCACGAGGGATTGGTTCCGGGACCCCTCGCGGATACCAAAATTCGCGGATGCTCAAGTCCCTTATTCAACCTGTCTCAATCCGGTGGATCATAGGACCCAGCGGAACCCCAGACCTTATTTAACCTGTCTCAGTGCAGTGGACATTAGGAACCAGCGGCAGAGATCTGAATCCACAGTGTTCCTGTTCACGAAAATAATCACGATCGCGATTGAAAATAAAGTGGAAATAATAAAGCGATCGAAAAGAGGTGAAACGCCATCGGTTAAAAGCATTAGGCTACAGTCGGTCAACGATTGGAACAATTTTAATGGATAAAGAGAGAAAGGCTGTGCTTGGATAAAAGCTACAATTATTACTAATCAACGCAGTGGTTTAATTATTGGATTTTGGGGTTTTGGGTTTTTGATCCTCACATCAACCCGGCATGGTGGAGAGCGCACTTGAAAGCGGTCTGTCACTGGATCAAACTCAGGAAGAAGTTCCTGAGCCCGGCGCTAACATACATTCTTAAGTGTTTTATATGCATAGAAAGCTAAAATATATACTATATACTAAGACAAATGTTTGACTAACTGACACTAAATAATACTGGATGTACCTGTTCCGACTTACTGAGTAAGAGAACTTCCGATTTTTTTTTATCCCGATCCACGATAACCCACGCAATCCTCCCATATACATTAAATCATCTCTTGATTACTTATAATGCCTAATACAATGTAAATGCTATGTAAAATAGTTGTTATACTGCATTGTTTAGGGAATAATGACAAGAAAAAAAGTCTGTACATGCCCGAACAACAAGTGCTGGAAGAGCACTTCTGGGTTGTCGCGATTTGCGGTTGGTTGAATCCGCACATGCAGAATTCACGGATAAGGAGGGCCGACTGTAATACTAGGGTGACAAACAGTTCATGGTAACAGAACCTTGCCACATTCGGGGGAGCACCTGTCCCAGGCTTTCTATCTATCAGCATCTATGGGGTGTGTCAGGAATGGACAGGAGGAAGAGTATAGGAAACTGATACAGGACTTTGTGATATGGCGCAACTCAAACTACCTGCGTCTCAATATCACCAAGACCAAGGAGATGGTGGTGGACTTTAGGAGATCTAGGCCTCATATGGAGCCAGTGATCATTAATGGAGAATGTGTGAAGCAGGTTAAGACCTACAAGTATCTGGGAGTACAGTTAGACGAGAAGCTAGACTGGACTGCCAACACAGATGCCTTGTGCAGGAAGGCACAGAGTCGACTGTACTTCCTTAGAAGGTTGGCGTCATTCAATGTTTGTAGTGAGATGCTGAAGATGTTCTATAGGTCAGTTGTGGAGAGCGCCCTCTTCTTTGTGGTGGCGTGTTGGGGAGGCAGCATTAAGAAGAGGGACGCCTCACGTCTTAATAAGCTGGTAAGGAAGGAGGGCTCTGTCGTGGGCAAAGTACTGGAGAGTATAACATCGGTAGCAGAGCGAAGGGCGCTGAGTAGGCTACGGTCAATTATGGAAAACCCTGAACATCCTCTACATAGCACCATCCAGAGACAGAGAAGCAGTTTCAGCGACAGGTTGCTATCGATGCAATGCTCCTCAGACAGGATGAAGAGATCAATACTCCCCAATGCCATTCGGCTTTACAATACAACCGCCAGGAGTAAGATATGTTAAGTGCCGGGGTTAGGACTCAATGTATTTAAGTAAACTACTTAAGAACTTTTTAAAAGCTATTATTAATGCTTTTTGAGAGGGTGATTTTAGATGCATATCATATTTTTACTGAGTTAAGTATTGTATGTAATTAGTTTTGCTACAATAAGTGTATGGGACATTGGAAAAAATGTTGAATTTCCCCATGGGGATGAGTAAAGTATCTATCTATCTATCTATGGGAATGTCTAGTATCCAAAAGTAAGGTCATCTTCAAGCAGACTCTACAACTTCAAGTTTTTAACTTTCTTTCTAGTTTTAATTTTGTTCTTTATCTCATACTTGTCTCAGCCATTTTATAAACAAAATATCATACACTTTGAACAACACACACTTCAAACAGTACCTAGAAAAATACTGCACTAAAATAACTATAGAAAATGCTGCAAATGGTCAGCTTCTCTGGAAAGTGAAACAATTAACATTTGTTTATGCTAAATAGTTCATTATCTGAAATGTTACTTTTTTCTCTCAAGAATTAATGTTGAACTTATTAAGAAGCTGACATCTTGTATATTATCAAAAAACTGATAAATAAGAAACATTAATAGTTGTAGGAATATAGCTTATAGAACATAGAAATCGACAGCACATGGCTTATAGAACATAAAAATCTACTGCATATTACAGGCCCTTCGGCTCACAATACTGTGCCAACGATGTAACCTACTCTAGAAACTGCCCAGAATTTCCCTACCGCATAGCCCTCTATTTTTCTAAGCTCCATGTAGCTATCTAAGAGTCACTTAAAAGACCCTGTCTACTATCATAACTAGCAGTGCATTCCATGCACTCTCCACTCTCTGTGTGAAAAACTGACCCCTCATACCCCCCTGTATCTACTTCCAAACACCTTAAAACTATGCACCCTCATGTTAGTCATTTCAGCTATCTACACGATCAATGCCTCTCATCATCTTATACACCTCTATCGGCACACCTCCCATCCTCTGTCACTCCAAGGAGAAAAGGCCAAGTTCACTCAACCTATTCTCATAAGGCACACTCTTCAATCCAGGGAACATCCTTGTAAATCTCCTCTGCACTCTATAGTATCCACATCCTTCCTGTAGTGAGGTGACCAAACTGAACACAGTATTCCAAGTGGGGTCTAACTAAGGTCTTATATAGCTGTAATATTACCTCACGGCTCTTGAACTCAATCCCACAGCTGATGAAGGCCAACACACCATATGCCTTCTTGACAACACCGTCAACCTGCGCAGCAGCTTTAAGTGTCCTATGAATACAGCCCCCAAGATCTCTCTAATCCTCCACACTGTCAAGACTCTTACCATGAATATTATATTCTGTCTTCAAATTTGACCTACCAAAATGAACCACTTCACACTTATCTGGGTTGAACTCCATCTGCCATTTCTCAGCCCAGTTCTGCATTCTATCAATGTCCCACTGTAACCTTTGACAACCCTCCAGACTATCAACAGCACTCCCAACCTTTGTGTCATCAGCAAACTTACTAACAAAAATCTTCTACTTCCTCATTCACATCATTTATAAAAATCACAAAGACGAGAGTGCCAGAACAGATCCTTGTGGAACACCACTGGTCAATGACATCCATGCAGAATATGAACCATCTACAAACACTCTTTGCCTTCTGTGGGCAAAGCCAATTCTGGATTCACAAAGCAAGGTCTCCTTGGATCCCATGTCTCCTTACTTTCTGAATGAGCCTTGCATGGAGAACTTTATCAAATGCCTTTCTGAAATCTAATTACACTGCATCCACTACTCTGTCTTCATCAATATGTTTTATTACATCCTCAAAGAATTCAAATTAGGCTCGTAAGGCATGACCTGCTCTTGTCAACGCCATGCTGACTATCCCTAATCAGATTATGTCTCTCCAAATGCTCATAAATCCTGCCTCTCTAGATCTTCAACAACTTGCCCACTACTGAAGTAAAACTCACTAGTCTATAATTACCTGGGTTATCTCTACTTCCTTTCTTGAACAAGGCAACAACATTTGCAACCCTCCAATCCACCGGTATTTTTCCCATCCCTATTGACGATGCAAGATCATCACCAGAGGCTCAGCAATCTCCTCCCTTACTTCCCATAGCAGCCTGGGGTCTATCTCATCCAGACCTGGTGACTTAACTAACAAAGCTTTTCAGAAGTTCCAGTACATCTTCTTTCTTAATGTCTACATGCTCAAGCATTTCATTCTGCTTTAAGTCATCCCCACAATTGCCAATTTCCCTGTTGAAATCATTAAGTACCTCCACTAGCTCCTCCAACTCCATGCACACATTGCCACTATTGCACCTGATTGGTCCTGTTCCCACACAGCTCATCCACTTGCTCTTCCCATACTTCTAGAATGCCTTGGGGTTTTCCTTAATCCTGCTCGCCAAGGCCTTCTCATGGCCCCTTCCAGCTCTCCTAATTTCATTCTTAAACTCCTTCCTGGCAACCTTGTAATTTTCTAGTGCTCTAACAGTACCTAGTTTCTTGAACCTTTTGTAAGCTTTTCTTTTTTTCTTAACTAGATTTCCTACGTTCTTTGTACATCATGGTTCTTTTACCCTACCTCAAATGGAGCATACTTATACAGAATATCATGCAAATGTTTCCTGAACATATTTCTGCCGTGTATTTCCCCGAGATATCTTTCACCGTTTTCTAGTGCTCTCCCAAAATCATTGATTCCCCTAATGTCCCGGTATACCTCTGGTTACTAAGGGAAGCGATGGAAGAGTGTGCCATTGGTGATTATCTTTGTGCTCACTGGCTACTGGAGCAGTCCCAGCAGATTTCCTGGTGGCAAATGTTATTCTTTTGTTTAAGAAAGGTAATAAGGGATAACCTTAGGAATTATAAGCCAGTGAGTCTTATATCAGTGGTGGGCAATCTACTGGAGAACATTTTTGGAGACAGGATGTTCAAGAAATTGGAGAAGCATAGTCTGATTAGGAATAGTCAAGAGAGCATTGTGAGGGGCAGGTTGTTCTTCATGAGTCTGACAGAATTCTTTGAGGAAGTAACAAAACGTATCAAAGACAGAGGAGTAGATGTGGTGTATTCAGATTTTATTAAGGTATTTGACAAGCTCCCTCATGGTAGGTTCATTTAGAAAGTAGGGGAAACTTGGTGGCATGGATTCAGAAATGACTTGCCCACAGAAGGCAGAGGGTGGTAGTAGATGGTACATATTCTGCCTGGAGGTTGGTGGCCAGTGGTGTTCTGTAGGGATCTGTTCTGGGACTTCTGATCTTGTGATTTTTATAAATGATTTGGATGAGGAAGTGGAAAAGGGTGGGTTAGTAAGTTTGCAGATGAAGTGAAAGTTTTTGGTGTTGTGGATAGTGCAGAAGGTTGTCGAGTGTTACAACAGGAAATTAATAGGATGCAGAGCTGGACTGAGAAGAGGCAGAAGAGTTCAACCCAGAAAAATGTGAAGTGATTCATTTTGGAAGATCAAATTTAAAGGCAAAACACATGGTTAATGGCAGGATTAATACTGCTGAGGAAAAGAGGGATTTTAGGGGTCACGTCTGCATAAGTTGATAGGATGGTTAAGAAGGCATATAGTGTGTTGGCCTTCATGAGATGGGGGATTGAGTTCAAGAGCAACAAGGTAGCATAGCTCTACAAAACCCTGGTTAAAACACACTTCAAGTATTGTGTCCAGTTCCGGTCACCTCATTATAGGAAGGATGTTGAAGCTTTGGAAAGGATGTAGAGGACAGTCATCATAATGATGCTTAGATTAGAAAGCACGTCTTATAAGCATAGTTTGAGTAAACTAGGCTTTTTCGCTTTGCAGAGAAGTACAAGCGATAACTTGATAGAGATGTACAAGATGAAAAGAGGCATTGATTGAGTGGATAGCCAGAGACATCATACCAAGGCAAAAATGGCTAATACAAGGGTATATTACTTTAAAATGTTGGGAGGAAAGTATAGGCAGATGACAGAGGCAAGCTTTTTTTTGTTTGTTTTGTTTAATATACACAGAATGGTACATGTGTGTAATGCACTGACAGGTGGTGGTAGAGGTAAGGGGCATTTAACAGACACTTAGATAGGTACACGGATAAAAGAAAAATGGAGGCTTATGTGGGAGGGAAGGGTTACATCAAACATGTTCAAAAGTTGGTGCAACATTGTGGGCTGAAGGGCCAACTCTGTGTTGTATTGTTCTATGTTAAATTTATCAGTCTGCTTTATGAATATGCACAATGTCTAAAACTCCAAAGGTCTCCAGGGTTGAGAATTCCAGAAAGCTCACCACTAGAGCAGAATTTCTCATCTCAGGCCTAAACAGCCTATTTCTTAGTCTCAAACTGTATCCCTGGTTCTAGGCTCTTCATTTGGGGGAATCAGCTTCTCTGCATTAAGCCTATTAACCAAGAATTCTGTATTTAATGAGATTTTCTTTTTTTTTAAAACTCCAAAGAATACAGTCCCAATCTACTCAATCTTTGCAAACACAGTAAATCTACCATCCCTCTAACTAGTCTAGTGAATCTTTGTTGCACTCCCTTTGATGGCAAGTACATCCCTCCTTAAGCAAAGAAATGAAATATATACACAGTGCTCCAATTGCAATTGGAACAATACATGTAAAATTAATTGCCCTCCTTTAAGGACTTTTGTTGTTTCTAGAAATTAAACATTCTCAGTGGCTATAGTTACCTCAGTGCATTGTACAACGTATCCACCAGCATTTCATCATCCATCTGGTCAATCTTGTTTTCAGCTAGCACACGAAGAACCATGAACTGTGAATGATTTCTGATGTAATCTATACTCCTTAGCATCTGTGGCTTTTCCTTTTGAAATTGCCAGAGTAGGTTTATTGCACTACCCACATGCATCACTGCAAGCTTGGCTTTGTTCTTGTCTACAAGATCAAATACTTGATCCTCATTTGAGCAGTTGCCTAAATGATACATTAAAAAATCACTCCCCTTAACTCCTGAGTGATAGAATTTCATTGAGAGGTAGCAAATACGCTTCAACCTAAGCATTTTTAATGGAAACATGATTTTCCCCAATCTAAAAGTACATCTTTCTTCTTTCAAAATTTTTGAAAATTTTCAAATTTCAAAATTAACTATCAGAAGGTTTCTTGGGTGTACTGAAAATGCATTTCTCTTATTCCAGTAAAGGCACATTCCTCAAAGACCATATAGAATCTCCGCATTATCTGTGGGGGGAAAAAAAAAGAAAAGTGCCAGTTAAGTGACAATAATAATTTTGTGCAACTCTAAATTATACTGAGCTAAAATCAAATATTAGTTTGTTGCTGTTCCTTTCTGTGCCTTGTGGCACATCAGACAGAAACTTTGCCATTTTAAAAAATCACTTTTGTCTGTTGTTTTTTTTACGAGGCCGAAGTTCCTAACTCAATGCTCAACCCTGTACAGATTGAAAGAGTGCAAAGGAGCCAGCTGGATTCAAACCCTGCACCACTCACCTTGAAGTTCAGTGTGGATGCCACTACACCACCCGCCAGCTGTCGGTAGTTTAAGATGTACAAAAGTTTAATCACTTTAGTGATAGACTTACAGATTCACAAAGACCAGATAGTTGTCCAGAATACCCTTCAGTCATCATGCAGTTCAATCTTAAAAGAAATTTAACTCAAAATAACCATTCATCGCGAACACCAAACATTGAGAAGACCGGTTTCCTAGTTTTGATTATCTTTGTATTTGCCATGATCTTTACAGAAGTATGTAAATACAGTTTATTATTGCTATTGACACTAAGTAACTATATTCTTCCTCCATAATTTCCAAGATGAAGTGTATAACAAGAAAAGTGATAGGATCTGCAGGAAATATCCAGCAGGTCAGCCAGCATTTTGCCTAGTCAATCACTTTCCATCAGAACTGAAAGTAGTTCAAGCCTTAAATTTATCAAAGGCGAAACAAGATAATTGAGGAAGAAAAAAAGAACACTAACTATGCTGCAAACCTGAATTAAAAACAGAAAATACTTGAAACAGTCAATGGGCCATGCAGCAAGTGTGGAAATGAAACCAGAGTTAACGATTTGACTTAGATCCACTATTTCTGACACAGCATTTAACCCAAAGCATTTCTTCTACCAATGCTACCCAACCTGCTGAGTGTTTGTGGTGGTTTGTGTGTTTACATCAATATGGAATGGTGCAAGAACTCTGTGCCGGTTTCCAGATACTGCTCATCACTAGTGAAGTTTGTGACTGTTAGATGCAGACTATTTTATTTACCACAAGAATTCACCACTGTCCTCATAGCCGGCATCTACATTCCCCCCAGCGCTAATGCTAAGGAGGCGCTCTGAGAACTGTATGGGGCTATTAACGAACTGCAGAACACACACCATGATGGACTGTTTATTGTCGCTGGAGATTTTAACCACTCGAACCTCAAGTCAGTGCTCCCCAGATTCCATCAGAACATGGAAGGGAAAATGCGTTGGACCTTGTTGATACAAATATTCCCGATGTATACTGGGTGGAGCCCCTCCCCCACCTCAGTTACTCAGACCACATCTGTTATGCTAATCCCAGCATACAGACCACTCGTCAGGCGCTCCAGACCAGTTCAGAAGCCGGTGAAAACCTGGCCAGCAGGAGTCATCTCTGCTCTTCAAGACTGCTTTGAGCACACTGACTGGCACATGTTCAGAGAGGCTGCAACCGGTGGCAACTCTACCAACTTAGAGGAGTACACAGCATCAGTGACTAGCTACATCAGCAAGTGCATTGATGACGTTCCTGTGTCCAAGACCATCACTACATGTGCTAACCAGAAGTCATGGATGACCGCGGAGGTGTGTGCACTGCTGAGGACCCGTGACTCCGCCTTCAGAGCAGGCGACAAGGCAGCCCTAACAACAGTGAGGGCCAAACTGTCCCGGGCCAACAGAGAGGCAAAGCGTGCACACACCCCACGAATCCACAGCCACTTCCAGGACTGCGGCGACATGCGGCACATGTGGAAAGGTATTCAGGACATCACCAACTACAGGACAACATCACCTGACCGTGCGGGTGATGCCTCTCTCCCAGATGCACTGAACAACTTCTACGCTCCTTTTGAGGCGGAAAATGATATGGCAGCGAGCAAGTTCACCCCTCCTCCAAATGACCAGGTGCTCTGCTTCACCGTGGCCGATGTGAAGAGAACCCTGTGCAGGCTGCTGGACCAGACAATGTTCCTGGCAAGGTGCTTAGAGGATGTGCAGACCAGCTAGCAGATGTTCTCACTGACATCTTCACCATCTCCCTGAGCAGCGCTGTCGTTCCAATGTGCCTCAAGGCCGCCACCATCATCCCCGTGCCAAAGAAGTCTTCAGTGTCCTGCCCCAGTGACTACTGTCCCGTTGCACTCACATCCACCATCATGAAGTGTTTCGAGAGGCACGTCAAGACCCTGCTGCCCCCCTCACTGGACCCCCTGCAGTTCGCGTACCGTCCCAACCGTTCAACAGACAACGCCATTGCCCTCACCCTCCACCTGGCCCTAACCCACCTGGACAAAAAAGACACGTACATTTGAAAGCTGTTCATAGACTTCAGTTCAGCATTCAACACAATCATTCCTCAGAAACTGATTGGAAAGCTGAGCCTACTAGGCCAGAACATTTCCCTCTGCAACTGGATACTAGACTTCCTGACTGGGAGACCTCGGTCAGTCCAGATCAGAAGCAGCATCTCCAACACCATCACACTGAGCACGGGGGCCCCCCAGGGCTGTGTGCTCAGTCCACTGCTCTTCACTTTGCTGACCCATGATGTTGCTGCATAACACAGCTCAAACCACATCATCAGGTTCACCGATGACCCGACCGTGGTGGGTGGGTCTCATCAGCAAGAATGATGAGTCATCACACAGAGAGGAGGTGCAGCGGCTAACAGACTGGTGCAAAGCCAACAACCTGTCTCTGAATGTGAACAAAAGAGATGGTTGTTGACTTCAGGAAGGCATGCAGCGACCACTCTCCGCTGAACATCGACGGCTCCTTGGTAGAGATCGTTAAGAGCACCAAATTTCTTGGTGTTCACCTGGCAGAGAATCTCACCTGGTCCCTCAACACCAGCTCCATAGCAAAGAAAGCCCAATAGCGGCTCTACTTTCTGCGAAGGCTGAGGAAAGTCCATCTCCCACCCCCCATCCTCATCACATTCTACAGAGGTTGTATTAAAAGCATCCTGAGCAGATGCATCACTGCCTGGTTCGGAAATTGCACCATCTTGGATCGCAACACCCTGCAGCGGATAGTGAGGTCAGCTAAGAAGATCATTGGGGTCTCTCTTCCCGCCATTACAGACATTTACACTACACACTGCATTTGCAAAGCAAACTCTTCACCCTCCTGCCATCTGGGAAAAGGCACCGAAGCATTCAGGTTCTCACGACCAGATTATGTAACAGTTTCATCCCCGAAGCCATCAGACTCCTCAATACCCAGAGTCTGGACTGACACTAACTTACTGCCCTCTACTGTGCCTATTGTCTTGTTTATTATTTATTGTAATGCCTGCACTGTTTTGTGCACTTTATGCAGTCCTGGGTAGGTCTGTAGTCTAGTGTAGTTTTTGTGTTGTTTTATGTAGTTCAGTCTAGTTTTTATATTGTTTCTTGTAGCACCATAGTCCTGAAAAACAATGTTTTGTTTTTACTGTGTACTGTACCAGCAGTTATGGTTGAAATTACAATAAAAAGTGACTCAACTTGACTTTAATTTGTTTCCTTTAAAAAGAGGGATAATAAAAACAAAATAAAAGGGAAGATCGGGGATCGTGATGAAACAGCAGAAGTCGAGTGGTGATGGTACAAATAAAAAGTGGCAGTAATGAAACAAAACAGCATCTTGTACACTATCATCTAGAAAGGCAATCATTGGATACAGATGCTATAAGTATGAGAGGTACAAGTAAGACAGGAGGGGGAGTTACCTTTAATGAGGGAGGACATAACAACAGTGCTTAGAGAGGATATTCCTGGGGATCATCCATTGAGGCTATAAGGATAGAACTCAAAACAAGAAGGGGACGGTAACTTTGATGGGACTGTATTAAAGACCTCCAATAGTCAGGAGTTATGGAGGAGCAGATGTGTCGAGAGATTGCAGATAATTTTAAGAATAGTAGATAATATTTGTGGGAGATTTTAATTTCTCTAATATTGACTGGGACACCCATAGGGCAAAAGGCTTAAGCATTAACTTTCTGGACACGTTTATCTTAATTAATATATAAAGGGCTCTGTTAAAAGAGGGTGTAACATTAGATCAGAAATGAGAGAGGGCAAGTGACTGAAGTGTTGGTTAAGGGCCACTCTGGGTCCAGTGCCCTAATTCTATCAGTTTTAAAATTGTTATAGAGAAAGTCAGGATGGGTCCATAGGTTACAGTCCAAAACCAGGGTAGGATCTGGTAGAGTGAAGGTCAAGAATGATGAACTATTGAGCTTCTGGTCAAGAAAAAGGAGGTATGTAGTGGGTTTAGGTAATCAGGAACCATGACTAGGTTAGGAGCACTCATGAGGAAAATCGGGAGGGGAAAAGAGGATATGGCAGGGTCAACAAAAATCCGAAGAGATTTGGCTAGGGACAAAACAGGTCCCCTTAAAGTGGGAAGATGGAAGATGAGAAATGATGGAAATCATCCACTGAATACAGTGGTGGGTGGGGTGAAACCTATCCTACTGCTGGTTAGGAATAGAGAGATGAAAGAAAAAAAGATGAGAACCCTAGAAGGGATACAGTTGAGTACCCATCAACGATGGTAGAAGGAAAACCATGGTTAAGGGAAAAGGAGGACATCTTAACAGGCACTAGTGTGAATAGTCTGATCATGTAGCTGATACTTTGGAGATGGAGAAACTGGGAGTAGAATGGAATGCTTAACAATAGAAGGGAGGAGCCCATGGTCTTATGAAAAATACTGGTAGCTAACCTAAACCTTGAGATGGAGATAGCGTGGTTCAGAAAAGGATTGTGAATTTTTACAACAATCTAGTAATTTCATTCTGGTATTTTCTTCACAGACACACAAGACTGCAGATGCTGGAAATCCAGAGCAACACACTCAAAACGCTGGAGGAACTCAGCGGGTCAGGTAGCATCTATGGAAATGAAGAAAACAGTTGATGTTTCAGGCCAAGACACTTCATCAAGAAAGATTTTCTTCACAGATCTATTTTTACTACTTTCATAAAATTTTGTTACCATAGCAGTTTTTGAATGTGTGTCTGCATCAATGATCCTAAACTCTGTCTATTAATCCAACAATTTAACCACTATACCACTAAATCCCATTTTGTGAGGCTTAAGGGATTTATAGAGATAAGGAATGGATTATATAAAAGCAAGGATAAGAATTTTAATGAAGTGTTATCAGAGTGGGAGCTAACAAATAATAGCAAGTCATCAGAACTGGATAAGTGTTTGAATAAGCCCAAAATTTTTGAAAGAAGTCATGTTTATTATGATGGGATTTCCTTCTCTATAGCACTGCAATGGTCAGGTCCAATTATAATAGAAATATACACAAGCTTGAAACAGTAAATACAAGGGAATAGGAGTAGGTCATTTGGCCCTTCATACCTACTCTGTCACTCCTCCTTATAAATATTTTAAGACTGCTCGTACAATTTCACTCTTAAATGGACCAAGATTAATGTTGGAGGGCTTGTTTGGTAATGGACCAACGTTAATGTTGGAGGGCTTGTTTCAGGAAGACAAAACTATGACTGCAAAGAGTCTCATTTGGTTTCAAAGAATTTCCAAGGAAAGGAGCGAAACTGGTGATGAGGAAATTGAGTTTATTACATTAGTTTTGGTCTTAACATTTTTGGCAGGAAAATTCTACTCATCCTATATAGATTGTCTGAAAACTTGAAAGTATGCTAAGGGATCAAAAGGTGGTAGTGAGGTAGATCGACCTCAAAATACATGTGGAATATGACAATCTGACTTTTGTATAGCACTCCCCCTAATTACTGACTACTCTACTCAGGGATGCAAATCTTTCCCATTCGTCCTGACTAAAACTTCCATAATTCTATACATCTCAGCTGAATATTCCTTCCATGTGCCAAAGTAAAGAAGCCCAGGTTAATCAGTCCCTTCTCATAAACGCAACATTCTCATAAATCTTGTCTGCCTTTCTCCAGCATTGTCACTTTTCAAAGTAAATTTATTATCGAAGTACATACAAGTCACCATATACAACCTGAGATTCATTTTCTTGCAGGCATATCAGTAAATCGAAGAACCATAATAGAATCGAGGTGCAAAAGACAGACTGTGCAATTACAAAAGAGAGAAAAAATAATAATAAATAAATATCGCAAACATAAGATGAATAGTCCCTAAATGAGTCCATAGGTTGTGGGTACAGATTCTCCCTTTCTCCTGTTGTACAATGATCAGAACTAAGCATGGCAGCAGAGATACATTGAAGCAAACGGGCTGTAAAAAAATCAAAGTTTGAAGTAAATTTATTATTAAACTACATACATAATCACCATATACAACCTGAGATTCATTTTCTTGTGGGCATACTCAATAGATCCATAATAGAATAAAAACCATAATAGAATAAATGGAAGACCGTACCAACTTGCGTGTTCAACCAGTGTGCAAAAGACAACAAACTGTGCAAATACAGAAGGAAAATAATAATAAAAGCAAAAAATATTGAGAACATGAGATGAAGAGCCCTTGAAAGTGTCCATAGGTTGTGGGAACATTTCAATGATGGAGCAAGTGAAGTTGAATGAAGTTATCCTCTTTGGTTCTAGAGCCTGATGGTTCGTGTGAGAAGAAAGCATGTTCTGGGTGGTTGGTGTCCTTGATGATGGATGCTGCTTTCCTGCGACCATTCCTCATGTAGATGTGCTCAGTGGTGGTGAGGGCTTTATCCGTGATGGTCTGAGCCGTATCCACTACTTTTTGCAGGATTTTCTGTTCAAGGGCATTGGCATTTTCATACCAACCTATTATGCAGCCAGTCAATATACTCTCCACTACACATCTATAGAGGTTTGACAAAGTTTTAGATGTCATGTCAAATCTTTACAAACTCTCAAATAGAGGCACTGTCGTGTTTTCGTCATAATTGCACTTACGAGCTGGGTCCAGGACAGAATCTCTAAAATAATAACACAGAGAAATTTGAAGTTGCTGACGCTCTCCACCGCTGATCCTCCAATGAGAACTGGCTCACTGACTTCCTTTGAAGTCAATAATCTGCTCCTTGGTCTTGCTGACATCGAGTAAGAAATTGTTTTTGTGGCATCTTTCAGCCAGATTTTCTATCCCCCTCCTTTATTCTCACTTGTCACCACATTTAATTTGGCCTATCTCAGCAAAATTAAATATGGCATTGAAGCTGTGCTTATCTACATAGTCATAAATATAAAGCAAGTAGAGCAGAGGGTTAAGCAGTCTTGTGGTACACCTGTGGTAATAGAGATTGTAGAGATGTTGTTGCCAATCTGAACTGACTAGTGTCCGCAAGTGAGGTAATTAAGGATCCAATTGCACAAGGAAGTATTGAGGCCAAGATCTTGAAGCTTATTGATTAGTTTTGAGGGGAAGATGGTATTGAATGCCAAGCTGTAGTCAATAAAGAGAATCCTGATCTTTGCTGTCCTGATGAACCAGGGTTGAGTGAAGAGCCAATGAGATGGCATATGCTGTGGACTTGTTGCTCCAGTAGGCAAATTGAGGCAGATCCAAGTCAATTCTCAGTCAGCAGGTGATGTTTCATCATCAACCTCTCAAAGCACTTCATCACAGTGGATGTAAGTGCTATAGGCCGATAGTCATGGAAGCAGGTTACCACATTCTTCTTAGACACTGATATGCTTGAAGCCTGCTTGAAGCAGGTACCTCAGACTGCCAAAGTGAGAGACTAAAGATCTCAGTGAACACTCCAGCCAGTTGATCAGCAAAAGTCTTTAGCACTTGGCCAGCTACCCCATCTGGGCCGAATGCTTTTTGTGGGGTCACCCTCCTTAAGGCTGCTCATATGTCAGCCTCAGAGACTGAAATCACAGGATCAGCAGGGGCTGATCCTATTCATATTTTGATGGTCAAAGCGAGCATAGAAGGCACTGAACTTACCTGGTAGTGAAGCCCTGTTGTCAACCTCTGTCACTTGATTTAACTTTATAAGAAGTGACTCTTGAGCATCCATCATTAATTCAAGTTTAGTCCCGAATTCCACTACGCCCTTGATATGGCTGTTCAGACACCACCCCTGGACCTCTTGCAACTTTTTTACACTACACGCTGCATTCGCAAAGGAAACAGCATTATGAAGGACCTCGTGCACCCCTCATACAATCTCTTCTCCCTCCTGCCATCTGGGAGAAGGCTCCAAAGCATTCGGGCTCTCATGACCAGACTATATAACAGTTTATTTCCCCAAGCTATCAGACTTCTCAATACCCAGAGGCTGGACTGACAACTTGCCCTATTGGCCTGTTTATTATTTACTGTAATGCCTGCACTGTTTTTGTGCCTTTTACACAGTCTTGTATAGGTCTGTAGTCTAGTGTAGTTTTATCTGTATTTTTTTTTATGTAGTTCAGTCTAGTTTTTGTACTGTGTCATGTAACACCATGGTCCTGAAAAACATTGTCTCATTTTTACTATGTACTGTACCAGTAGTTATGGTCGAAATGACAATAAAAGTGACTTGACTTGAATGCCTCTGATCTGGCCCTCAACAGATTGCTGATCTCATGGTTGATCCAGGGTTTCTGGTTGAGGAAGACTCCGAATGATTTTGTGGGGAACTGTTTAAATAAAGTCCAAGACAACCATGGTCTATCCATTCAGATCCACAGATGAGAACTTGTACACAGCCCAGGCCACTGACTCAAAGCAATTCCACTGCCACTCCTAATGTTGTCCTAATCCCTGGAGCTTTGTTTTTTAGCCTCTGCCTGTATGCAAGTACCACAAGACAGCCAAGTGATCAGATTTCCTAAAATGCAGTCTGGGCATAGAACAGTAGGCATTCCTTATCTTAGTATTACAGTGGTTCAGTGCGTTGGGACCACTGGTGCTACAGATTTATATGCTGATTGTATTGGGCAGGGTTTTCTTCAAAAAAGCCTGGTTGAAATCCCCATTGATTTGAAACTTGTTGGGATGGACTGTTTCTTGTTTGGAAATGGCATTATGCAGTATCTCAAATGCTTGATTATAGTCAGCCGCTGGTGGCATGTAAATTGTGGTCAGGATTATGGAGGAGAACTCCCTATATAGAGTGGACAACATTTGACCAGGTTTTCAAGGTAGGGGAACACAAGCTTAACAAAATCATCACATTGAAGCACCATCAAGAGTTCATCATGAAACACACCTTTTGCCTTTTCTGAATCAGTAGTTTGGTCCATTCTGTAAATCAAGAAGCATTCCAGTCTGATCGCTATCTCTGGTGTGCTGGAAGTAAGCTATGTCTTATTCAAACATGGAACTCAACAATCTCTCATTTCCTTCCAATACAGCAATTTTGTCCTCCAGGACTGCACATTTGCTAACAAGATGCTAGGTTGAACATCTCATCTCTCTGTTTCAGCCTGGCTTGGAGTCTCACCTCCTGTCTTGCTTCCGGCCATAGCAATAAAGTTTCATTTGTTTAAATGTATTATACCTGCTTGCTAGAGTTAAGTCTGCCTAGACCTTCATAAGATCTTGAAAGCTGTAGATAATTAAATTGATTTAAAAGTACATTGCTTAAAGGGAAATTACACGCTGCAGATTGTAGTGAGGTTAATTCAAAATAGGTATATTTTGAAGTATTGTACATAACCGGCAGAAAATCGCTGTGGCTTACTGGTACCTATAAATCCCCAGACTGTGCTCTTAAATTAAATTGAGGGGTCAGGTCAAAAGGGCAGATTTAAATCAGTAAGGAGTAATTTGACATCGGTAACAGATTATGCAAAATGACCAAAAGCATGAAAATGTGAATTCCCATGAAAAAAATTAACCCTACAATGCATTTCTGTATGAATTCATATAGATTTTATGTTACATTCATAAAATTTAAGATGCCTTCTCTCTTAGAATGTACATCTAAAAAAGTAAATCTGTAGTTGAATGTATCCCCCATTATAAATATACAATGTTTTTCAATGGCGAGGCCAACTCGGCTTGGTTTCTTTAATCACAATCGCAGTGTAAACTTAAGCTTTAAAATTCCAATGTCCCCTCGGACGCGGATGGCCTGTGAAAATCTGAGTTTGTTGATGGGAGCTCGGCTCAAAGCAGCCCTCCCATGGCGTGGAGTGCTGAGGCCGAGCAGAAATGATGGCAGTGGACCCCGGCCGCACCGAGAATTGACGGACGGTGCGGTAACAGCACGATCGCGGCCCTTTTTTCGGTTCTCTTTGGGTTTCGGGCTCCAACTGCGCGCTGCCTGCGACGGATCGAGCGGTCCCCGTCCCCTCCTCCTCGTGGGCCTCAATTGCTATGAAGAAATGGCGGTAGCAGTCGTCAGCAGCAGGCGGAAGCCGGGCCAATGCCGTGACCCCCGCCAGCGAGGCTGGCCATGGCACTCGGGTTCCGAGCCCGAGTCGCCAGCGATGCCCGCAGCGCCATCTTGAGAGCTCGAGAAGGAGCGCGTCAACGGGCGAACGAGGCCTTCCAGCCCGACGTAATACCCCACCTTCCCCTTGCATGCCCTGGTTCTAACTAAATATTCAACCATTACACTTCGCATAACCTCCTCCACCTCCCGTTACTTTAATAAAAAAGCTATGCATCATTCACCTGAAAGTTGCAGAGATAATTAGTTAGGCCACAATCCGGGGTCTCGAGTAGTCACCATAACCCCATACAACGCTTGCGCATCAGGCAAGAGACAACAACACGCCGCTTCCGCGCAACCGAACATGACAGCAGAGGCAGAGACGTACATTGATAGACGTCAAGAATGACCAATTGTAGAGCCGCTTAAGTGTGTGAAGGGGCGGGATAATCTGTTTGTGCGAATCAGAGCTGCAGGCGCGGGACTGAATGAATCAGGTGTGGTTGTAGCAGTCCGATACTGCTGAATGAGGACAACGTTGAAACAAATCGAGGCCGAAGCGAGACCCAAACAGCTGAAAGAACCGAATTGGAGCTTAGGATTGTGGCCCAGAGGGTCCCTTGTAGCGTTCTCTGGTTTACCGAGACGCGGGGTGGACGTTAATTGGGCGAAATGTGAGTGTTTTGCTTCTTTCAAGACACCTGAGATGTCGGATCTTTACTGGTGTTTTCTTGCTGTCTGTATTTGCTTAATATCTTTCACAATTCAAGGGGAAATATCTATTATTTATGGGGTGGAGGTGGAATAAACAATTTAGAGATTGTTGGCCCATGAGCATGTTTAATTTCGTTTCGTTTTCAAACTTCGAGTGATGAACGGCTGGAACTGATCTACAGTCTCTGCAAGATATTACAACTCGGACTTCAGCTTGGATGCATACTGGTTCAAAAAGATAATGCCGGCGAGTTGATTGCAGTATAGTCAACGTTGGCATTTTTTTAAAATCGGTGCTGTTGGGGTAGTAAACATTGCTACCATCATTGGTGATACCCATCCAGATCAGATCGCATACGTTAAATACATGACACTTCCTTTTGTTGTTACATTTGATATTCAAATAAGAAAGTTGCTCAAATTTAGGCTTGATGTAGAAGATTGAAATGTTCCATATATAAGTATAAAGGCTGTGTTTTATTTCAAGTCCTTAGAATTAAATGAAGATGCCCCCCCCCCTCCCCGAAGTAGTTCTGTATGAGAGTTTTACTTTTGGAAGATCTAAAATTGTGAGGGATCCTCAAGAGTTTCAACAACAAACACTTATGTTTTAATGCAAGCCACAAAGGGTGATATTAAGACATCAAATGAAGAAATGGTTAGAGAATTCAGAGCAATGAGGGCGACAACACAGAATTAGAAGAGAATTCAGAATTTAAAAGTTCAAGGTTCAAAGTAAATTAATTATCAAAGTGCATATATTTCCTTGAGATTCATTTTCTTGCAGGCATTTACAGGAGTAAAGAAATACAATAGAACTTATGGAAAACTATACATACACAAAGGCTGACATACACGAATGTGCAAAAGAAGACACAGTGCAAATAAATATGAGAACACGAGTTGTAAGTGTTTGAAAGTGAATCCGTAGGCTGTAGAGTTCAGAGTTGAAGTGAGGTTATTCTTGTTGGTTTAGGAGCCTGATGCTGGTAAGGTAATAATTGTTTCTGAACCTGGTGTTGTGTACCCAAGGCGTCTGTATCTTCTACCTGATGGTAGTAGAGAGAAGGTAGTGGTGCCTGGATGGTGGAGGTGTTTTATGATAGATGCTGCTTTCTTGTGGCGGCTGTCCATGTAAATGTACTCTGGTGAGCAGGGCTTTGCCTGTGGTGGACTGAGTTGTATCCATCACTTTCTGTGGCCTTTTCCATTCCTGGGCATTGGTGTCTCCATACCAGGCCATGATGCAACCAGTAAGGATACTGTCCACTGTGCATCAATAGAAGTTTGTCTAAGTTTTGGTGAAATACTGAGTCTGTGCAAACTCCTAATAAAGTAGAGGTGCTGTTGTGTCTTGATGATGCTGGGGTGCTTGTCCTAGATTAGGTCTTATGAGATGCTAACGCAAGAAATTTAAAGCTACGGACCCTGTCCCCCTCCATTCCCATAATGAGGACTAGCTCATGGCTTCTTCTGCCTGTAGTTGATGATCAGCTCTTTGGTTTTGCTGACATTAAAAGAGAGGAAGTTGTGGCTCTATTCAACCAGATTTTCAATCTCCGTCTTATATGCTCTTTGGTCACCACCTTTGATTTGGTGAACGGTAGTGTCATCAGCAAACTGAAGTATGGCATTGGAGCCATATTTAGCCACACAAGCGAGTGATGGAGCAATTCAGGGATGTGCATGAGACCAGAATTGGAGAAGCATTGTGAGTCTTAGTGCTGGAATAAAAGATGGCTATAAATTGAAACGATTTGTAAACAATGAAATAAATCTACTACAGTGAGCTGGAAGCTGATGTGGGTCATGGATAGGAGCTGAGGTAGGCTTTGGAAGGGGCAATGAAGAGGGTAGGATTAGGAGATCCTGATAATTTGGTTGGAAGCTCACTTCTGCTTAAAATATTATATAATGTTATGATGTTGAAGTATCTGGTCTAGTCTCAGCTGTTTGCCAGGAAAGATGAGTTCTCTTACACCACACTGAATATACAAGTACAAAAGTAAACAACTGAAAATGCTCAAGGGGGGGAGGCATTTAAGAATTGACAATGTTTCGAGTCAAGATGGCATTTGGGGTTGATATGAAATGTCAACGGATGTTACTCAACCTGAGTTCCTCCAGCAGATTTTTTTTTGTTCCAGTTTCCAGCATCTTCACTTTCTTGTGACTCCTTTATGTGAAAGTGATGCCATCTTCATTTCTCAGGAACCTTTTTTAAATTTTAGATTATGCCTCATTATCCTTAACATTACAAGTTGTCAAAATAATCTTTCTCCATGCTCTCAGCTCTCCACATTTATCTTCAACCATTGGTCTCATCTCTTTAAATTGTGAGGAACACATCACAACATGTATTCTCTTTATGAGGGCTGAGGTATTTTTCCAGTAAATCCACTGTGCTCATCCTCTGAGGACAGTAGATCTGTTTTAAGCTGCAGTATCCAGTCTGCTTACAGTTCTCCAGGAAAGGCCTAAAAAAGGACTAAATAGTTGTATCAAAACTTTTACCCTTGTTTTCTGTATATTTGGTCCAGAATTCCATCCACCATTTTGATTTTTTTTCCCCTGTACTTGCCAATGATCTGTGTACATAAATCATTAGGTCCTTTTTGAATGTCCACTGTTATGGCTTTTTGGCATTTTTTTAAAAAAAAACTTTTTTGTGTCATAGTGGTTTACTTTGTAATTGGCTATTTTGAAATTCATTTGTCGCATCTTTTACATTTTCACTTACTTATTGAGATACTGTGTAGATTAGCCCCTTCTGGCCCTTTGAACCTTGCTGCTGCCGCTAGCAACCCCCAATTTAATCCTAGCCTAATCACAGAATAGTTTGCAATAACCAATGACCAATTAACCTACCAACTGGTATGTCTTGTGGGAGTGTGGGAGGAAACCAGAGCATCTGGAGGAAACCCACACGGTCACGAGGAAAATGTACAAACTCTTTACAGGTAATGGCAAGAATTGAACCGGCATCACCTATACTTTTTAAGAAAGGAGGGAGGGAGAAAACAGAACTATCATCCTGTCAGCCTAACATCAGTAGTGGGGAAGACGCTAGAGTCTATTATTAAAGATGAAATAGTGGCAAATCTAGATAGCAGTGATAGGATTGGGCCGAGCCAGCATGGGCAAGTCATGCTTGACTAATCTATTGGAGTTTTTCGAGGATGTAACCAGGAAGTTAGACAAGTGAGATCCAGTGGATGTAGTGTACCTTGATTTTCAGAAGGCATTTGATAAGGTCCCACATAGGAGATTGGTGGGTAAAATCAGAACTCATGGCATTGGGGGGAAGATATTGACATGGATAGAAAACTGGTTGGCAGGTAGAAAGCAAAGGGTAACAGTGAATGGGTGTTTCTCGGAATGGCAGGTGGTGACTAGTGGGGTGCCACGGGGCTTGGTATTGGGACCACAGCTATTTACGATTTACATCAACGATTTAGATGAAGGCATTGAGAATAACATCAGCAAGTTTGCTGATGATACTAAACTAGGTGGCAGTGTGACATGTGATGAGGATGTTAGGAGAATTCAGGGTGACTTGGACAGGCTGGGTGAGTGGGCAGATACTTGGCAGATGACGTTTAATGTGAATAAGTGTGAGGTTATCCACTTTGGGAGTAAGAACAGGAAGGCAGATTATCTGAACGGTGTAGAGTTAGGTAAGGGAGAAATACAAAGTGATCTAGGAGTCCTTGTTCATCAGTCACTGAAGGTGAATGAGCAAGTGCAGCAGGCAGTGAAGAAGGCTAATGGAATGTTGGCCTTTATTACAAAGGGAATTGAGTACAAGAGCAAGGAAATCCTTTTGCATTTGTACAGGGCCCTGGTGAGACCACACCTGGAGTATTGTGTACAGTTTTGGTCTCCAGGGTTAAGGAAGGACATCCTGGCTGTAGAGGAAGTGCAGCGTAGATTCACAAGGTTAATTCCTGGGATGTCCGGACTGTCTTACGCAGAGAGGTTAGAGAGACTGGGCTTGTACATGCTGGAATTAAGGAGATTGAGAGGGGATCTGATTGCAACATAGAAGATTATTAAGGGATTGGACAAGATAGAGGCAGGAAATATGTTCCAGATGCTAGGAGAGTCCAGTACCAGAGGGCATGGTTTGAGAATAAGGGGTAGGTCATTTAGGACAGAGTTAAGGAAAAACTTCTTCTCCCAGAGAGTTGTGGGGTTCTGGAATGCACTGCCTCAGAAGGCAGTGGAGGCCAATTCTCTGGATGCTTTCAAGAAGGAGCTAGATAGGTATCTTATGGATAGGGGAGTCAAGGGACATGGGAACAAGGCAGGAACCGGGTATTGATAGTAGATGATCAGCCATGATCTCAGAATGGCAGTGCAGGCTCGAAGGGCCGAATGGTCTACTTCTGCACCTATTGTCTATTGTAAAGCATTGTGCTGACCATTACATTACCACGCTGATCTATTAATTAAGTACAGCGTGTTTAAAATTTTGTTTCCATCTACATTGTTTACAGTCTTTGTCCTCGGAAAACCTGGATATATGGCTTTCTCTCACATCAAAATAAATAGGGTGGTTAATAAATAGGGAATGTTGGAAGACACAACAAAGATTTTTGCTGCACATCTGTATCACAAAGGTGTACAAGTTGGTAGGTTAATTGGCACTTCATATGTATGGCAAATGGTAGAATGTGGGAAGGTTGGAGGAGAATTGATGGGAAAGTGGGGAGAGTAAACCAGATTAGAGTAGGTTTAGTGTTAGTGGGTGCTTGATGGTCAGTGTGGCAATGGCAGGTCAAGGGCCTACTTCCATGCTAAATTATTTAGTCATGCTACAATTCCCTGTCTCTTTTTTTCACTTGCATTTTTCAGATGATTTTCTATCCTGATTAATAATTTTCCTACAATCTCACAAGTAATTTAAAATTTAGCTATTGGATTCTTAAAATCAAAATGTTTTAGCAAAAGTCTATCCTTCTGACCTTTTCAATGACCTCTTGGATTTTATCCCCAGTCCTTGTTGTAATTTACCAAGTACTGGGAGAGAGTGAACTAATGTATATAAATAAATAGTTTGCATTTGGTAATGGAAGAAACATTATGTAAACACTAAGTATTACAGACTGGCCCAGTATAGATCTTTGGAATAAAAACAGAAGGTGCTGGAAAAACTCAGCAGGTCAGAGTGAAGAGAAACTATTAGCATTTCAGGTCAGGGATTCTTTATTGTTTCTGTGCTATCAGAACTGTTGAGTTTTTTCCAGTGTTTTCTCTATGTAATATTTCTCATTTGCAGGATTTGATGTTTCATTTTGATTTTCAGTTATCTTTGGCATACTACTCACATAAATTTGCAATCAGCTTATTTTGACCATTAGTTTTGTGCCTTCCCACCACAACCGTCTATTCCAAATCATCCTAGTTCCAGCATTCATTAACTTTGCCATGAATCTATTGTGTGATACAATTTTAAGGGCATTTTGGTGTAGTATTTTTGCTATATTGGTTATTTCTTCAAAAAATGTGAGGTTAGTTCACCCTGCCTTGGCTTAGATTCTTTACATCATTCCAGATGTTTGGACGTTACATTTATGCTTTCCAGTAGTTTACCAAAACACTGAAAGCCAGCCTATAATTTTCTAAATTTTATCTTTTAAGGTGGCATTTTTGGTACATCATGATTATCTAACATAATTTGTGCTCACATGACTTAAGAACTTCAGGTATAATTTGCTGATAATGTATAGACACTATAGTGATATAAAGTGGCTTTCTCTTTGTACCTTTAATTGCCTAATATCTTATTACATTTTGTAACTTCTTAATTTCAAAATATTAAACAGCATGTTGGATATCACTGCCTATATGTATACATGCATACTTAATGTTTTGGATGTAATGTTTGCTATATTTGCCTATGACTCAAATTTTTTAACGTTCATTAAATAGTAAATCTCAAAAGTAACAGGTGTAAGCTATAAGTAGAAATTGGGGGAAGGGCAGTTAGCAGACATTGGGTGTTTTTCAAAGAAATCTGTCATTGATTCAAATTTTGATTGATGCTTCTGATCATCATGGATTCCCCACCAACCGTAATCCCTGCTTGATTAAAATGCTCTATGATAAGAGTAATTAACACAAGAAACTGATACATCCCGAACATTAGCAATTTCTGTTGGAAAATTATTTAACATTGCATCCACAATGAGCTGAGACTGAAAATTCATGCTGGTTCTTAGATGTTACCTTCCAAAGTTCTGATTTCCTCTGGTGGGTATCGAATCTCTAGACCATTGTCTAGAATTTTACTGAATGATAATCAGCAGGACTGACATGCACATTACAGAATCTGCTGTTTGAAAGTTCTATCCTCTCTAATGGAATGTTAGGAAAAATAAATGCTCTTGACCAATAAATATGTGCCTCACAATATCCAAGATGGGTTCTTTCTTGACTGTTGTTGGAGATTGTCACCTCCTTTAATTACATACTTCAGCATAACTTCTTGAGTACAGCAAATCTATCAATGGACATCAAAGAGGTGATGATTTAGTAAAGCTGGGTGTTAACAGTGGGTGTTCTACATTACTGTGCAAAGTCTTATGCACGTATATATAGCTAGGGTGCCTAAGACATTTGCACAGTACTGTATTTGTCAACATGGAGTGGTGAGAGAGTTTGTAAATCTAGTGGGAGCATAAGATGTTGGGAGTGATGAGGGTGCAGCACTGCATGAGGGGTGCAGGGTAGGTGGCAGAGAAGGAGTGACTGGGGCAGGGGTGGTGTGGGTGCAGACACTCCCAATGCTGAGAAACACGGCAAGGTCCAAATAATTGGTTTATTGATCATTACAGAATGTCTCTCTGGTGCTTCTCACTCCTTCCCCTCTCCCCTTTCCCCAACCATGATTCCCTTTCCCCGCCCCCTTCCCACTTTTGCTTTTCTCACATGGTGAAATGATCCTGAGGGGTTGTGATCAGTATCATTAAAATAGTTTTCAAGGACTAATTATTTCAGTTAAATGGAGACAACTAAGGTGAGAGCTTGAAGATATGCAGTGGTTGAACTAGTTTGTTTGAATATTGAGAGGTCAATGAATTATGGGACAAGTTGCTGGCACATCTCACAGGAGACGGAAACTTGCACATTTTTTTTATCATGACTAGTTCTGATTGCCTTAGGATTTGTTTGTGATTTCATTGGTCTTGGTAGGTAGCATCTGTTTCTATTACAGTGTTTAAGGCACAACTGCAAAAAATGTAATTTGTAATCTTTTGTGGTTCATTGTTTTTTGTATTTAACTATTCAAGTACTTTTATTAAGTAATCATTAATTCAGTTGATGTGATTCACTGCAATTTTACATACATTGCAAGTGTGGAAATAATTGTATGTTGATAACACCCAGTGATATTCACCATCAATGTTCCATTGTATCTGACAGTGAGGTAATTTGTAACATTATAAAAATCAAAGCTATTGCCTTCAGTTCCCATCACAATTTTATTCGCTTCGTACCAGAACTACCAATCTCCTTGCCAGTTGTCTAAGCTAAGCAGATTGTTCATAACTGTCATGTTTCATTTGATTCTGAATTACATTTTCAGTGATAAGACCCCAAATTCTTCCCCAAGACTCCTACATTTTTTACTGTCCTTCCTTTTTAAGATCTTTCCTTGTATGTAACATTTTGGCCCATCCTTTGAGTATTTTCCTTAATATGTCTTTTGAGTATTAAAGCCAAATTTTTTTGGTTGGTGGTACTCCTATAAAATGTCGGGTTTTTTTACCCTTAGATGAATAATTTCTAAGGTGAAATCCATAAGATATTCTGAAGTATTTGTCAAGGAACTGATTTTATTTGAATAGATAAAACCAAGTTGGAATATCTAAAATATGTTAAGAACACAAGAAACTAGGAGTAGAAATCAGACACTGACCTCACTGCCATTTAATATGATAATAGCTGATAAATGTGTAATGCCCTGATTAAGTTTTCTACTGCTGTGTTGTCAGGTATTTTTTATTTCAGCAGTTTTCTACAAAAGCAGTGTGTCATGTTAGTAAGAGTGTTTTGGGTTCGGCTAAAGATAAGGAACCATGTTGTCCAACTTAGGAATTGTTGTGTCAGCCAACCGGGATTGTCTTGGTATGTATTGTGACTTTATGCCCGGTGGAATGTGATGAAAGATTTGAGAGAGCTGGGCAGGATCAGATTTCTGAAGGGCCGTGGTCTGTTTTGGGATATTTTGGGTGGGAAGTGCAGAGTGGGACACGGGAGATGCTGCAAAATGCTGCTCAAGAGAGAGACCATGTTGTAAGAAGTGCTCTGTGCGGGTGAATGATTTCAAGTAGGAATGGTCAATACTTCTGAGTTAGCCAGTTTGTTCGAGGTGGTCTTCGAGAGAAGTTTGAAGTGGCTGGTATCTGACGCAAAATGTGGGCTCAGGGTGTAAGTAAAGCAATACCCCGCCTACTCCAGAAATGTGCACATTGGACTGGTTTAACTGTAATGGGCCCTTTTAGAAACATAGAAAACCTACAGCACAATACAGGCCGTTCAGCTCACAAAGCTGTGCCAAACATGTCCTTAACTGAGAAAATACTTAGAATTGCCCATAGCCCTCTATTTTTCTGAGCTCCATATACCAGTCCAGGAGTCTCTTAAAAGACCCTATCGCATCCACCTCCACCATCTTCGCCGGCAGCCCATTCCACGCACTCACCACTCTCTGCGTAAAAAAAAATGTACCCCTGACCTTTCCTCTGTACCTACTTCCAAGCACCTTAAAACTGTGCCCTCTCGTGCTAGCCACTTCAGCCCTGGGAAAAAGCCTCTGACTATCCACACGATCAATGTCTCTCATGCTCCCCAATCCAGGCAACATCCTTGTAAATCTGCCTTATGAGAATAGGTTGAGTGAACTCATCCTTTTCTCCTTAGAGTGAAGGAAGATCAGAGGTGACTTGATGGAGGTGTACAAGATGATGAGAAGCATTGATCATGTGGATAGTCAGAGGCTTTTTCCCAGGGCTGAAGTGGCTAGCACGAGAGGGCACAGTTTTATGGTGCTTGGAAGTAGGTACAGAGGAGATATCGGGGTAAGTTTTTTATGCAGAGAATGGTGAGTGCGTGGAATGGGCTATGAGTAATCCTAGGTAATTTCTAATGTAAGGACATGTTCGGCACAGCTTTGTGGGCTGAAGGGCCTGTATTGTGCTGTAGGTTTTCTATGTTTCTATCTCCACGCAAATATTCCCTGAACATTTGCCACATTTCTTCCAAACATTTCCCTGAGAACATCTGTTCCCAATTTATGCTTCCATAATTTTATTTTTCTTTTCTTTCTCTGTTAACTGTTTGTTAAATTTGAAATACTGGTAAATATGTTCCCTTTGTAATTTTATGTTGGTGTACAATCTGTTACCTGGTGATTGGTAACTTTGCATGGGCCAGTATTTACACAGCAGTGACTACAATTGGTGTTCCTCCCTGCAACATCCCAACTTTACTGTTTGGTTGAACCCAAATTGTACTGACCCTAGATGTACAGTGTATTGCTTATGAAAGGAGGCCTTCTCACTGCTGATTAGCAGAGTTAGCTAATGAGCCAAGTTTATATATGAACCTGGTGAGAGGGGTGCATGAGCGAGCTAGTCTTGCTCTCTGACAGAAGGAAAGTACAGCTACATAAGTTTTAAATGGCTAGTTCCTCATTTTGTATGTATATCCAATTGTCTGTTACTTCCCCCACTCATGAAAACGTCTTGGCATTTACCTGTTAAGCTCCCTTAAGATCTTGTATGTTTGAATAAAGTAACTCCTCCTCCTTATCTGTCTAATCTATCTTGATTTGGACTCTCCTCTGATCCCTGAAATTAGCCTAGTGAAACTGTGCACAGCATTCTGGATATGGTCTTATGAAGATACAGTACAACTAGAAGAATAACGTGGGCTGCCTTAATGACTATCGCCTGGTAGCACTCACATCGACAGTGATGAAATGCTTTGAGAGGTTGGTCTTGACTAGACTGAACTTCTGCCTCAGCAAGGACCTGGACCCATTGCAATTTGCCTATTGCCACAATAGGTCAACGGCAGACACAATCTCAGTGGCTCTCCACACAGATTTAATACCATCACTCCCACAATCCTGATTGAGAAGTTCCAGAACCTGGCCCTCTGTACCTCCCTCTGCAATTGGATCCTCGACTTCCTAACCAGAAGACCACAGTCTGTGAGGATTGGTGATAACATCTCCTCCTCACTGACGATCAATACTGGCGCACCTCAGGGTTGTGTGCTTAGTCCACTGCTTTACTCTCTATATGCACATGACTGTGTGGCTAGGCGTAGCTCAAATACCATCTGTAAATTTGCTGACGATACAACCATTGTTGGTAGAATCTCAGGTGGTGACGAGAGGGCGTACTGGAGTGAGATATGCCAACTAGTGGAGTGGTGCCACAGCAACAACCTGGTACTCAATGTCAGTAAGACGAAAGAGCTGATTGTGGACTTCAGGAAGGTAAAGATGAAGGAACACATATCAATCCTCATAGAGGGATCAGAAGTGGAGAGAGTGAGCAGCTTCAAGTTCCTGGGTGTCATAACATAAAAAAGTATATATTAGAGAAGAAAAAATAATATCACTACTCGATTAATATTTCTCAAATTTTTACCTTTCTCCCCCTGTATCATATAATTAAGAATATATTTAAATATTCTTCTATCCTTAAACATCCATCAACTCCATTCACTGTCCCTGTCTTCATCTTTAATACGTTTCACTTTTAAATCTTTGGCTGTGGTTAGCGAATATTTGGGAGTTCTTGTGCAAATTCTTCCGCATCCCAATAATCAGTAAAAGATCTTCTTTTTCCGTCATCCAAAAAAATTATCAGAGTTGCCGGGTGGCGCAATATAAATTTATAACCCTTTTCCCATAAAACTTTTTTTGCTGGGTTAAATTCCTTCTTTTTCTTTAAAAGGTCATAACTTATATCAGGATAGAAAAGAACTGTTTTCCCTTCTATCATCAATGGCCCGTTTCTGTTTCTGGCATGTTGGGCAGCCGCCTTCAGGATCTTTTCTTTATCTTGATATCTTAAGCATTTTATCAAGATTGATCGTGGGTTTTGATCAACTTGATATCTTGATCTTAAGGCTCTGTGAGCCCTTTCAATTTCAATTAACTGGTTTCCTTCTTGCATTTCCAAAATTTCCGGAATCCATTTTTGAAAAAAATTTATTGGATCCTCTCCCTCTATACCTTCTTTAAGTTCAACAACCTTAATATTATTTCGTCTGCTAAAATTTTCAAGTACATCCACTTTTTCCAACAACCGTTTTCTTTCTGATGTCCAGGCAGAAATATTATCTTCCATTTTAATCACTCTATCAATGATGTCTCCCGTTGTTTCTTCCAAGTTTTTAATTTTCTTGTCCATTTTGTCTGTCTTTTCATCATTTTATCAAACATAATCTTCATATTTTTAATCTTTTTATTACTTTTAATGCTTTTAATTCATGCATTTTTGCACCAAAGATTTTTTTATGTCTCCAATATCACTTCCAACCTCTTCCTGTTGCTCTTCTTTGTTTGTTTCTTCATCTTCGTCTGATTTATCCAGAAAATCTGATTCCACCTCATATTCACTTTCACTTTATTATTATTTTTTCTTCTCTTATATATACTTTTTTATGTTACGGGGGAGCTGGGGGAAATTCGGATCGATTGCTACGGGATTCACGTGTGTAATCATGGCAATTGCCATGACCCGTACAACGGAGGGGGGTAATGTTGTGTTTTATTCACAACATTAGTAGGGGGGTATTTTGTTATTTTTTTCTTTATAATCTATTTTTCTTTCATCTTTTTTTCTTTGCCTGGACAATCGGGGGGGGGGGGGGGTAGGGGAGACACATAGCAACACAGAATTTTAAAAAGATTCCCCAAGGTACTACGAAAGTTGAAAAGTTAGGTATTGCTATAGACTGGAGTAACCCTGTTAAAAATAATGACTAATTTACTGAATTTTTTAAGTTTTAATGTTAATGGGCTTAATGGACCGGTGAAAAGGAAAAGAATTTTAACATACATTAAGAAAATGAAAATAGATATAGCTTTTAGCTGTATTCCACTTGAAAAAAATACTTATAATTTAAGAGATAAATATGAAATATTTCTGAAAATTTGGTGCCCTTATTTACAAAAGATAGGATTAAATAGGTAGGTGCTCCGAAGATAAAATTATTGGTTATTTGGGGAAAGAAATAAATATATATACTAAAGCTATTATGAACTCCATGGAGCATGTGGGGATCTTCCGATATCCAGGCATTCTTTCTTCTTTTTTTTTCCTCTTTTTTTTTCTCTTTCTGTAGGGATATGTTAGGGGGGAGGGGGGAAGGGTTGATAATTTTTTTTCCTTCTGTAACCATTTGAAAATTCAATTAAAAAAATTTATTTAAAAAAAAGTTCCTGGGTGTCAAGATCTCTGAGGGCCTAACCTAGTCCCAACATATCGCTGTAGTTATAAAGAAGGCAAGACAGCGGCTATACTTCATTGGGAGTTTGAAGCGATTTGGCATGTCAACAAATACACTCAAACTTCTATATTTGTGCTGTGGAGAGCATTCTGACAGGCTGCATCACTGTCTGGTATGGAGGGGCTACTGCATAGGACAGAAAGAAGCTGCAGAAGGTTGTAAATCTAGTCAGCTCCATCTTGGGTACTAGCCTACAAAGTACCCAGGACAACATCAGGGAGTGGTGTCTCAGAAAGGCAGCGGTTATTATTAAGGACCTCCATCACTCAGGGTATGCCCTTTTCTCACTGTTACCATCAGGTAGGAGATACAGAAGCCCAAAGGCACACACTCAGTGATTCAGGAACAGCTTCTTCCCCTCTGCCATCCGATTCCTATATGGACATTGAATCTTTGGACACTACCTCACTTTTTCTTAATATACAGTATTTCTGTTTTTGCCCTTTTTTAAATCTATTCAATACATGTAATAGAATTACTTGTTTATTATTATTATTTTATTTTTTCTCTCTGCTAGGTTATGTATTGCATTGAACTGCTGCTGCTAAGTTAACAAATTTCCCATCACAGGCCAGTGATAAAATAAACTTGATTCTGATTCTGAACTCTTATCAGTTATAACTCTTACAACTTAACAGTTCTTAAATACCAACTGCATTGTAATAGAGGACAACGTGCTGTTTGTCTCTTTAGCTGCTTAATGGACCTGCCTGCTAACTTTTTGTGATTCATGCACTGGAACATGTAGATCGCTCTGGATGAACCCAATCTCTCTGCTATTTTGACTATAGTTCTTCCCATTCTGTCAGTTGTAAAAATGCCATTCCCTTTTTTTGGTTCCTTCATTTTCCCTGCTTCTGTTCCCTGGATGATGCTTTCCTTTCCAGAACATCATTGATGTCCTCCTTCTGCATCAATGATGGAGGAAGGAAAACTTTGTTGCACTCAACCACATTTCCTCCATTTCCCAGATTTCTGCCCTCACCCCTTCTTCCCACCACCTTGGTAGGGATAGAGTTCCTCTTGCCCCATGAGCTTCTGCATCAGAATGTCATTTTCCACCATCTTCAGCGAGATCCTAACATCTTTCTTTACCTCCCCCACACCACTCTCTGTTTTCTGCAGGGATCACTCTCTCCATGATGGCCTCGTCCATTCAGCCCTCCTCACTAGTTTCTCCCTTGGCACTTATCCCTGCAAACAGAAGAAGTGCTACATCTGCCCATACACCACCTCCCTCACCTCCATTCAGGACCCCAAACAATCCTTCCAGGTGAGGCAAACTTAACCTGCAGATCCATTTTGTTGTCTACTATATCTGGTGCTCCTGATGCAAACTCCTCTACAAAATTCAGGACCTGGCATAAATTAGGGAATTGCTTTGTCGAGCAGTTGCATTCCATCTACAGTAGCCAGGATTTACTAGTGACCAAAAAATTTAATTCCAGTTCCCATTCTGACACATCAGTCCATGGCCTCCTCTGTTGCCGTGATGAGGCCATTCTCAGGTTGGAGGAACAATACCTCATGTTCCATCTGATGACATGAACATAAATTTCTCTCACCTCAGATAATCTCTTACCCCTTACCCCTTACCCCTTCTTCCATTCTCCACTTTGGCTCCCCCTCTTACCTCTCCTCCTCACATTTATGACATCCCAGTGGTGGTGCTGCTTCCCTTTCTCCCATGGTTCACTCTTCTCTGCTGTCACATTCCTTCTTCAGCCATTTACCTTTTTTGCCTATCGGCTTCTTACTTCTTTCTGCCTCCTCCACCAGCCTGGCTTCACCTATCATCTAGCTTGCACTCCTTCCCATCCCCTCATCTTATTCTGGCTTCTTCCCCCTCCCTTTCCAGTCCTTATAAAGGCTCTCAGCTTGAAACGTAGACTGTTTATTCCTCTCTGCAGGTGTTGCTTGACCTACTGAGTTCCTCCAGCATTTTTTATGTGTTACTCTAGATTTCTAGTATTTGCAGAATCTCTGGTGTTTCCTCTGGGCTCATTTTTTTTGTAGTCTCTCTCCATTTAGGTAATAGCCGTCTCTCATTTCTTATTGAAGTGCCTGACCTCAGGTTCCCCCATATTAAGCTCCATTTGCCACCTTTTCACCCAATCACTGAATATCTCTATATCCCCTTGCAGAATCTCAACCTACACCTTGTATTTTCTTCACTCCTTGATAACTGAGTTGACAATCCAGAGACTCTTCACCAGTTGCAGCCCTCCAGATTGAGAAAGAACCCATTTACTGCATTTTTTTGTTTTCTATTTAACAGCCAGTTTGCAATCCAAGCTAACAAATTCCCTCTGCTACCTCATGTAACCATTAACATTCTTAATGAATTGGGAACTTTATTTATGCCAGCACCTGCAATTCAGAAATAAATCTTTCAGTATTTTGTGAGGCATTTAAAAATTCATATACACTTTTTCCCCAGTTTTGCTGCAATAAGGAATAAATATTTTATTCAAGGAACCTGTGGATGATTCTCTTGATGACCTTGGAAATCTTGCCTCAGGCTATGTTGTCCATCCTTTAACTTCTCGGTCTCATCGTTTCCCTCTGCATGTGGAATAAATCCCAGCAGTCCTTTGCGAAAATTGATTTTCCACAGAAGTCGGTTTTGCTGTATATGAAGGTTACTTTAATCAAAATTAAAAATTGTACATGAAAATGAGGGGTGTGGAATTCAGATGAGTTGCTTTCTAGTGTTGGACCAAGTTTAGCTGCACTTAATATTATAAGAAAACTTGAAATTCTGAAATAAAAGCAAAATATTGGTTAGGACGGTGGGTGCTCAATGTAGGTGAATGTTAGATATATACATGCAAGAAGAATATGTGAGCTCTATTTCCTTCTAAACCTATTCAGTACAGATAAACCCAATCTAAAACAACAATTCAGCAATTTCTGTTCGAGAACATCTGTAGGCCAGGCAATATCTGTGGATAGTTAAATAGCACTTTAGTTGAAGCCTCTTCATTTTCTGGTTCTACTCTTCATCTTCCTCCTTTTTCCCTCTCCAACTACCATATCTTCCATCTCTCCACAACCCCACCCCTCATATGGCTCAATGTTCAACAACCTCTATCCCCTTAAGTTCACCAATCACATTATGCCTCTGTCTCACACCCCCATTTTCCTCTTTATACTGACAATTTTCCCTCCACTCCATCCTGATGCAAAGTTTCGACCCAAAATGTTGACGATTCCTCCCCTCCCCCACCAGATACTATTTGGAGAGCATAGTTTTTTTGCAGGAGAATGGAAAATATTCTGTTCACCTCCTGCACATAACTTATTTTCTAACCAACACAAATATTCCTGTCAGCTGATGATGACCAGGCAAATCCTGTATTGCCTTTTCTCTTCATATTGCTTCAGTTTGAACAAAAATATAATACTCATATTATGTAGTTATGTACAGTTCACTTCATATTTACATGTTTTGTAAATTTAGCATTTTAATGCAAAGTACAAATTTTGTTCTGTTTATTTAAATATCTAGGTAATTAATTCCAGTTATTCAGCTCATATATAATTGTCATAAATTATAAAATTAAGCCCATATGTATCAACCATAATTTGAAATATGGATAGTATTAATGAGAAATACCATAATTTTGTATGTGGTCTGATATAGCATTTTAAAGTGTAGAATATTGATACTTTTTCTTTAGTACCATCATTGTTTAAGTTAAGCTGCCAGTTATTAGTAGGTTATGGGAACTAGTGTTGTGTTCAGTCCCACTCGAAACTAGGTTAAGTCTTCTATAGTTCATGGGAAAAGTACTTAGAGAAAGCAGAGCTTTTAACTTTATCAGTTTTCGTATAGTTAAAGAGGCAGATGTCCAGTGAAAAGTCTTTTTCACCAATGGTTGCTTTTTGTATTAATGTTTTAACTGTTATTTAGCAGAAAATTGAGCTAACATTTAATGCTTAATTATCTAGAAAAATAAGAGAATATCTGTTTCTATGTGGCAGCTTCTGTTCACAGAAGAATTTATGAACATATTTTAAAGGGGGCATGAGACATAACTAATTAATTTCTATCTATTCTTGAGTTTCTTTGATTTATTCTTAAACTTTTATAGTCATATTTTTCCATTGAGAAGTACTGTGCGATACTTAGCTAAATCATTGAGCAGGTTGGACTTTTGTACATGCTTGTCCAAACTAATCTTTTAAAAGTTAGTTTAGTTTTCAGCTTTTTTCATTACTTCTTCATAATTCCTGCTGGTATGTAAAATATGATATCAAAATAAATTAAAAAGCAAAGAGCTGCAAATGTCCCAAATCTGAAACAAAATCTACCAGCAACAAATTACTTAATGCTTTGGGAGATATGGTAGTTCAGATCTTAGATTTTCAGTATTATTTACCAATAATATTAGGATGCGAAATGCCAGTGTTCTTACGGATTCTGCATTTATCAAAGGCATTACTTTATCACAAGAATTTGTATTGGAGTCATTATTAACTTTAGCATGCTCAGTAATTCAGATTACACATAGATTTGTTATTGTTTCATGAACCTTCGGTAACAAAACTGTAATACCCCTGATGCCAATCAGTTATTTATGCTTCTTTAATTACAGTAGTCAAATAAAAAAAAGGTGAAGTGTTCAAAAACAAATGTTAAGTTTATAATGTAAAGATATACATGGTACCGTACATTTTAATGATGGCATCTCTTTCTCTGCAGTGGCTTCAGCTGGTGTAAAGCATGGGGCTGAAAACACAGCGTCCTCGATGTTTTTTTGACATAACTGTCAATAATCTGTTTGGTAAGAGAAAAGGTTTACAGCAATTATGTTGTTTGGATGAATGAGTAAGATATTTAATGTACTGAATTGATTGGAGATCTTGGTTAAACATTTTGAATTTATGTTGTATTGCAATTACAAGAATTTTACTGACGTCACTGGTTTAGAATCCACTGAGGTTGGAACTTTGTTGCAAGTTTGGGTTGTGTGTTTTAAAAGAATGAGTGTAATTATTGGAATGTGATCATTAAAAAATTTCAAAATTGTAATGTGCAAGGATAGTTATGGTGTGTCTTGAGTCTCTAGAAAAAAAATAAATTCCCATAAATTGCGAATTCTTTAGCTTTAGACGGGGAGTACTCAACTTGCACTTCCCTCAGAACAGCAGTTGTTGGCACTCAGAAATGGAGTACTGTATATCAGTATCATACCTTCTTGGGTCACCTATTGTAAAATTTTCATGTGGAAGTACCCTCCCACTCTTATTCTCAATAATATGCTTTAACTCTCACTGCAAATAACCTTTACTGTTCCATTGTGGATTTTCTGCTTCTGATAAAAGGCCTTTCCTGAATAAAACTGTCACTTTATAATTTGTGTGTATCTAGATTTAGTTTTACGTAAGTAGTAACTCGATGAATGCAGTGTGATATTGAATTAACAATTCCCACAGAATCTTCAATTGTAATTGATGCATATATTATCTTTACAGTGGGCAGAGTTGTCTTTGAATTATTCTCAGATGTGTGTCCAAAGACTTGCGAAAACTTTCGTTGTCTCTGTACAGGTAAGTTTCAGCATAATATAATAATACTTTGGCAAACTAAAGCATTTAGCTATGCTCGGTATTATCTGGTATCTCTTGGCCTTTTTGTTTTAACAACTTGCTGCCTAAAGTTAACAGCTTCTTTAAAAATGATTTTCTTCCATACTTCTGACACTTAGATCTACTTCATTTTCACCTCTCTTAACCTCTGTGCTAGCCTGTGATGAGCTCTGGTAACAATCTCAAAGACCACAAATTTGTACCTCAGTCACACCTGTCTCACTCACCTATTGCTAAAAACATTATCACATACTTTGATAATTATTTCAACACGTGTTAACCATTGTAAACTTGAGGCTCTGTAACACTTTCTTTCTTTCTTTTTATATCTTTTTATTAATTTTAAACAAACATAAGAGAAACACACAGAGAGTTTGAGAATACATAATTAATAGGTTATATAAATACAAATAGATGATAATCCATATATAATAACCTCCCAAACTCATACTGATTACGAAAAAAGGAGTAAATAAGAAAAAAAAACCTCCAAAAAAAAAACCTCCAAAAAAAAAACCTAACCAACATGGGCCATTGCATTATGTCAAATATACACAGCAGCGTCAATAACTCCGTACCTCCATCCAAATAATTAAGGACAATAAAAGTAAGGTTTAGGAAAAGTCAGTTTAGCTGATATGAAAATGTTGAATAAATGGTCTCCAAGTTTCTTCAAATTTAACTGAAGGGTCAAAAACAACACTTCTAATTTTTTCTAAACTCAAATAAGAAATAGTTTGAGAAAACCACTGAAATATGGTTGGAGGATTAATTTCTTTCCAATTCAATAGGATAGATCTTCTAGCCATTAATATAACAAATGCAATCATCCGCCGAGCTGAGGGGGGATAAACAACTATTATCCACCATTGGTAAACCAAAAATTGCAGTAATAGGATGCGGTTGCAATTTAATATTCAGAACTTTTGAAATAATACCGAAAATATCTTTCCAATAATTTTGCAAGCAGGGGCAACACCAAAACATGTGGGTCAATGAAGCAACTTCAGAATGACATCTGTCACAGGTTGGATTAACATAAGAATAAAATCGAGCAAGTTTATCCTTAGACATATGAGCTCTGTGTACAACCTTAAATTGTATTAAGGCATGTTTAGCACAAATAGAAGAAGAATTGACTAATTGTAAAATTTTCTCCCACTGCTCAGTGGGTATAAGGCAATGAAATTCTTTTTCCCATTCCTTCTTAATTTTTCCTGATACTTCTGGCTGTATTTTCAACACTTTCTTGTAAGTTTCTTAACTCACTGTATCTCAGTCATCCAGCACACCTTGCACTTGCAGACTTGCATTGGCTTTCTTTTAATTGATTTTATTTTAAAACTCTTGTTCTCTTTTCCCAATTGTATATCACCTTACATTCCTTGGTCTTTGCTGCATCCAGTTGCTAAATTGTCAACTGCTAAACCTGCAGTTGCGAAGTGTCCAAGCTTCATGATTCACAAAGCTATAGGTTACAGCATGAAAATTTCACCCCTTTTAAGTCTGTGCCAACTTCTTCCAAGGGCAATCCAAATGGTTTTACTTCCCTGCTCTCTCCCCACAGCCTGCAATTATTTTACTTTTCTTGATCTTGTACTCTTTAAATGTTATCTTAAAATTCGACTTCCATTACTCACTTTGGCAATACTTTCCAGATCCTAATGTTCTGTCCTGAAAATTAACAAAAAAAAGCTTGTCAATTATAGTTATTTAATTATCTTATTTCTATGTTCCAATGTTCTTGATCCCACTGCCATTGATCATAGTTTCTCTTTATCCACACTGTCCATATCCTGATATGAAATGCATCTCCACCTTCTTCCTCTCAATTCCCAAGAGAACAAAATTACCTTTGTTAGACTTTCTTAAAATTAACTCCTCAGCCTCTTGTCAAGGAACCCATTGAAACCCATCACTTTAAGCAAACTTCTAACGTTTGGCTTGAAAAACACCTAGTGCAACTCAGTCAATATACGATTCATAATTCCTGTGAAGTTATTTGGAATGTGAAAGGTATTATTTAAGAAAGTAATATTGTTCTTTCATTATGAATTCTTAAGTCTCCATTTACATTTGAAACTGCTTGGTTAAACTTATCATGCTGAAATCACAGCCTTACACTAGTAGAGGTATGTGTTGTTATATAACTCTGGTCTTTAACCTGAATTGTAGAAATATAATTGTATGAAGACAGCATTTGTAACTTAAGCTGCAGCTTAGTTGGTAAAACTGTTACTTCTGACTCGGAACTGTAAGTTCAAGTGGAAAGTGGAGCAGCAAGTCCAGGCTAATGATTCAGTACAGTATTCAATATGACCTTCCCTCTGTCAACACATCAGAATTGTGCAGTGTTCCATTGTATTAGCTGTTCTTCAGGAAATGAAGTACTTCATGCAGTAGGCCTTGACAGTATTTGGGCATGGGATGATAAGTGGCGACTATCATTTGAGCCATATGAGCCAGTCAGTTCTATCCTTGACATTCAGCTGCTTTGCCATTGCTTATTCACCATCATCAACATAGTGGGGGTGGGAGAATCAGCATTAACTACAGATTTCACTGGCTCACCCAAAAAATGCTGTTCAGAAGCTGAATGTTTGGTGGCAGATATCTGGCCTCGTGACACTCACTGCAGATGAAGAACAACTCAGGAATATTTTTTTTTAATTAGTTTTTCAAAACATTTTACAAATTAAAAACCCCAAATCCCAATGAGGAGCATTAATACAGTGCAAAATTAAGCATACAATAACAATATGCTACAAAGGAAGAGAATTTAACAAAAAAGCACCTAAATTAAAGACAAGTGAGCTGAGTGTCCTCCCCAAGCCCCACAACACAAGAAAAAAAACAACAACTCCAGACCAACCACAACACAATATAAAGAGTATAGGTCAGGACAGTCAAACTCCCAGACTGTGAATACACTTAGCAACAGAGGATAATAATGCCTACTACCAGAAAAAAAAAGGGAGCTGAAAGCAAGGGACCGAAAAGAAGAAAAAAAAAACCCTAGTCAAGAGGAAGGTTATAAAAGTACTCGATAAAAGGTCCCCAGACCTTATGGAACTTTAGATCCAAATTAAGAACTGAATAATGAATTTTTTCGAGGTCCAAGCAGGCCATAATGTCGTTAAGCCATTGCGCATGAGTGGGCGGGGCAACATCTCTCCATCTAAGGAGGATCAAGCGTCTAGCCAGGAGAGAGGCAAAGGATAGTATTTGACATTTGGTCGGACCCAGACATAAATCTGTCTCGCCCCAAAAACCGAATAGAGCAATTAAGGGGTTTGGTTCTAGGTGCTGATTCAGAATACCCGATAATGTAGTGAAGTCATCTTTCCAGAATTTCTCCAAGTTAGGACAGAACCAGTACATATGGTTGAGAGAGGCCACGACCCTCTTGCATTTATCACAGAGCGGACAAATGCCAGGGTAGAATCGAGATAGTTTAGATTTAGACATATGGGCTCTATGAACAATCTTAAACTGTAAAAGGCAATGGCGAGCACAAAGACAGGTTGAGTTAACCGATTTGAGAACTGAGTCCCAGCTCTCCTCGGATAAGGAGATATTTAAATCCTGCTCCCAGGCCATTTTAATTTTATCCACAGGGGCCCGTCGTAAGGCTGCTAGTTTATCTCGGATAATTGATATTAAACCTTTACCTAGTGGATTAATGGAAAGAAATAGGTCCATAGCATTTTTCGCAGGCCTTTCAGGAAAGTTAGGAATTAAAGAAGCAATAAAGTGTCGGATTTGGAGATATCTGAAAAAATGAGCGTTAGGCAGGTTGAACTTAACAGAGAGCTGCTGAAAAGAAGCGAAGCGATTATCAATGAAAAGATCTTCAAAATGTCTAATGTCCTTCTATACCAAACATGGAATGCTGAATCGTACGTAGTAGGTAAAAAAAGGTGATTATGTGCGACAGGGCTAGAAACGGAAAACCCCTGGAAACCATAACATTTCCTGAACTGAGCCCTGTTATGATACCAGCCCCCTCCTTTGTGAGAATTGCAAGAGCCCTAGAAAAGGGGGGGTCAATGACCCAAAAGAGAGAGAGAGAGACAGGCTGAATGGACACAGGAAATGGAAAGACATTCCACTGGGACAAAAGCTGGTGACTGTGGCATTGTTCTCAGGAGACACCTGGGAACTGCAGACGTGCCAACTCGCAGGGACATTGTAAAGCCCTCGGGCAAAGTGGGCTGGTTGAGAGAGAGATTGCACCACCTGCAACCTGATTGACACCTGAGATCCCGTGAGGCAGTATAAAGAAGGGTCTGAAAGAGGACGACCCTCAGACGCACCAAGGAGACACCAAGAAGCACGATAACGCTTCCCGTGGGAACGGGAAGCCATTTTGAAATAAGCCACGTGCGTTAAATTCCGAATGCGGGGTTTGTGGCTGGAACCAACGGAAGATCGCTTTTAACTAACAACGGGGAAGATCGCTCCCCTGATTACACGGATGTAAACGGCAAGTTTTTCCGTTTTATCTCTCTCTCTCTCCAACACGTGAAACCGAAAGCCTGCAGACTTCAGAGTGACTCTTTATATTTCCAATTGGACTCAGTATTATATACCCTAGACAACGAAAGAGCCTATTTCTGATTGATTATGGTTACACCGGTGTTTTAGATTGAGTTTTGACGATTTGAATGTTTTGTATTAACCATACGTTTGTGCCCTTATTGAATAAAACGTTTGAAAATAGTAGCATCCGACTCAGCTGATCCATCTATCTTTGCTGGTAAGTTACCTGGTTACGGGGTTTTCGTAACAAGTGGGGTTCTCGTCTCGGGATTTGACACCAAAAAGGGGGAGGTCAGTCAATCGGGCTGTAAGTCCAAACTTAAATCTGGTTACGCAGGTAGTCAGACGGGAAACCAGCAAAGATGGATGTGGGTGAATTCATGAGAAACCCGACGGTAGAGGCGCTAGGGAAGGCTACAAAATCAGACTTAGTAAGTTTGGCGCAGGCCTTAGACCTCACAGCGGTGAAGCCAGCAATGAAAAAGCAGGAAGTGCTAAGGGTCATACAACAGCACTACGTTGGGAAGAAGGTGTTTACAGCTGAGGATTTGGAAAATATTCCCGAAAGGAGATTAGTGAGTGGGACAAATCAGGCAGAGTTGGAGAAAGCAAGGCTGGAACATGAGTTTAAAATAAAGCAGCTAGAAATAGACGCAGCTCAGAAGGCTGCAGAGAGAGAAGCCGAGAGGGCAAGAGAAGCCGAGAGGGCAAGAGAAGCCGAGAGGGCAAGAGAAGCCGAGAGGGAAAGAGAGCAGGTGTTCAAACTAAAGCAGCTAGAAGCAGAAGAGAGAGAGAAACAGAGGAACTATGAATTGGAGCTGGACAGGCGAAAACAAGAGCGAAGAACTCAAGGGGGAGAGAAAGAGGGGTTTGATATTAGTCGGGCGTTGAGGTTGGTCCCCCCGTTCGAGGAGACGGATGTTGATAGTTATTTCTTGCTCTTTGAAAAGGTGGCAGAGAATCAGCAGTGGCCCAGAGAGCAATGGGTGGCGTTGTTACAAAGTGTGTTACGGGGAAAAGCACAGCGGGTATATGCCGCGCTGCCCACAGAAAGGGATGGGAATTATGATCAAGTAAAGGAGGCCATTCTCCGAGGTTACGAGTTAGTACCTGAGGCGTATAGACAAAGGTTCCGAAATTTAAAAAGAGGGTGGAATCAAACGTATACCGAGCTAGCCCATGAGAAGGGTGTGCTCTTGAATCGTTGGTGCACAGCTGAAAAGGTGGCCGAGGACTATGGGCGTCTCAGGGAGCTAGTTTTGATTGAGGAATTTAAAAGTTGCGTTCCGGAAGAGATCCGAATGTATTTAAATGAGAGGACGAATCAGTCCATCTCAGAGATGGCTAGGCTCGCAGATGAATATGCCCTAACCCACAAGACAAAGTTTTCCTCGCCAAAAAGTTACCCGAGAGACCGTCGGAATGGTAGGGACAGTCCGCCGGCTAAGGGAGAGACTCCACCGGGAGCTAGCACAAAAAGTGAGGATAACAGACAGGAAACCTGGAGATCTCCTGGTTTAAACTGTTTTAATTGTGGAAAGGTGGGACATATTGCATCAATGTGCTTTGCTCTGAGAAAGGAGCCAGAGAGGGAGAGAGCAGCGATCCCTATCGGGCGTTCAGTGGTAATCAGGACGTTGACAAGAGGGCCCCAGGTAGATGGAGTACCGGAGGGGCGGGAGACATTTAGTTCCGAAGGAACCGTGTCTTTGAGGGAAGGGGACCCCCCCATCCCTGTACGAATTTGGAGAGACACGGGGGCGGAACTATCGTTAATTAGCCGTAATGTGTTAAATTTCGGCCCTCGGACGGGGGAGGTTGCCCTGAGAGGAATCGGGAACCAGATCACGGTCGTGCCTTTGCATAGGGTCTTTCTCGATTGCGAGTTGGTGTCGGGACCTGTGGAGCTAGGAGTCCTGCCGGAGTTACCGGGGGAGGGCGTGGACCTCCTGTTGGGTAATGACCTCGCGGGTGGGAAGATGGGAACCGCCCTGATAGTTGAGGCCCCGCCCATGGAGTCCCCGAGCTATCGCGCATGCGCGGTCACTCGCAGCCTGTCGAGAGCGGCGACTGGGACCGCGCGCAGTTTGAAATTGGCCCAGACGTTTTTACCGACCCTACACCACGAGGGTTCAGAGGGTGGTAAAACGGAAGGTAGTAAAGTAAAATGGGGTAAGGGTAAGGAGATAGCCCTCCCCTTAGTGAAGAGAAAGGTCCTAGAGGTAGGAAATAAAGATGAGAAACGGATAAAGCTGTTAAAACGTCCAGAGTTGGACGTGGTTGATCTGTCTGGTTTGGCAGAATTGTTTGGAGAAGTTGAGAGTCCTAAAGATGTTCTCGATGGTCCCGAGAGTGAAATGAGGGCAGTCTTAGAGGAGAAGGGTACCCTTGCCGTGGAGAAGTCAGCTGAAATGGCCGAGGAGGTTGTTTCAGCTCGCAGGGTTGCGCCTTCCCCAACGGGGGGCTGCCTAGAGAGTAACTGGAAGGATCGGGGGACGTTAGAATTTGAAAAAGGTACGGGTATTGAAAGCCTGGAAGGGGCCAATGTCCCGTTTGAGTGTGTCCAAGATGGGGGCGCACGTGGTGCTGAACCTGGTAACAGAGCTCAGGGGAAGTCTGAGGTGTTTGATTCAGGGGGACGGGGCGGCCGTCCTCGTGAGTCAGATAGACCTGGTTCGGGGGAAAAAGGGGTTAACCTTGGGAAGTGTGAGTTCCCAGAGGGTTGTACAGAAGGGGGTCTTCAGAGTTAATGTGGAGTTTACGAATGGGGAGATAACTGTTGTTGTGGAGGGAGACGGGAAATCTGTAATTCCCAAATCAAAGGAAGAAAATTTAAGGTCTGGATTGATGTCAGAAGCAGCAACCAGGCTGCAGAGACAATGGCTTGGTAACACGGTGCCTGCGAATCAATTACAGGTTGATTTGGAATGTAAAGGTGCCCCACACGCTATTGTTATTCAAGAGGGTGCTGTGAAAAGGCAGAATTTGAAATGCTGTCTGAACAAAGCGAGATCGCTTGCGGATCTTAAATTGGAAACTAATAGCATGACGGGTCCTGAAGAGGAAAACGACAAATGGCCTAAAATTAAGGAATTGGGTGGTCTAAGTTTGGAACACGCTGACAAAATAACTCCTATGAAAGGAGCGGGCGAAAGCTTATTTCGCCAGGGTGCCCAAGATCGCCACGAGGGAATTAACCGGAAAAAAGGCGAGGGTTAATGGGGGCGCGATTTTTAAAATAGCAGAAGCCGGTTTTAAGGGATTTTGACAAAGTATGTGAATAATAAAGACAACACCCATGGAAGCTTGACTGTTAAGTTTGAAAGTAGCATAAAAATTTGTCTTTTGCATGAACCTTTGTAGATGTATGTAAGCTAAGATCACACCTCCTTAGTTATGTTGCCGAAGAAAGCAAATAAATAAGGTGGTTATTGAGCTGAAGTTTGATGCTACCAGGCGTTAGTAGGGCACACGAGGTTAAGGTATTAAAGGAAAGGGGCACTGTACTTGTTAACTGTTTAGATGCTGACTTGAATGTATAACTGTATTACTCTGTATTAGATTCAAAATTTCTGTAAGACTGTACCACTCTGGGTTTTAACCGCTGGTAAAAACCTTTTTAAGAGGGGAGGTGTTATGATACCAGCCCCCTCCTTTGTGAGAATTGCAAGAGCCCTAGAAAAGGGGGGGTCAATGACCCAAAAGAGAGAGAGAGAGACAGGCTGAATGGACACAGGAAATGGAAAGACATTCCACTGGGACAAAAGCTGGTGACTGTGGCATTGTTCTCAGGAGACACCTGGGAACTGCAGACGTGCCAACTCGCAGGGACATTGTAAAGCCCTCGGGCAAAGTGGGCTGGTTGAGAGAGAGATTGCACCACCTGCAACCTGATTGACACCTGAGATCCCGTGAGGCAGTATAAAGAAGGGTCTGAAAGAGGACGACCCTCAGACGCACCAAGGAGACACCAAGAAGCACGATAACGCTTCCCGTGGGAACGGGAAGCCATTTTGAAATAAGCCACGTGCGTTAAATTCCGAATGCGGGGTTTGTGGCTGGAACCAACGGAAGATCGCTTTTAACTAACAACGGGGAAGATCGCTCCCCTGATTACACGGATGTAAACGGCAAGTTTTTCCGTTTTATCTCTCTCTCTCTCCAACACGTGAAACCGAAAGCCTGCAGACTTCAGAGTGACTCTTTATATTTCCAATTGGACTCAGTATTATATACCCTAGACAACGAAAGAGCCTATTTCTGATTGATTATGGTTACACCGGTGTTTTAGATTGAGTTTTGACGATTTGAATGTTTTGTATTAACCATACGTTTGTGCCCTTATTGAATAAAACGTTTGAAAATAGTAGCATCCGACTCAGCTGATCCATCTATCTTTGCTGGTAAGTTACCTGGTTACGGGGTTTTCGTAACAGCCCATATACGCAAAGTGTGCCTAACAAGAGGATTAGCTATTGATCTGGGCAGACTGCTAGGGAGTGCAGAGCCAAGAAGTGCAGAGATAGATAATTCTTTAGTGGAGCTCAACTCCATTGCCACCCAGTTAGGGCACTCAGGTTGGCCGTGGAAGAAAGACCAGAAGGTAGCACAACGTATATTAGCTGTCCAATAATATAAGTGAAAGTTAGGTAAAGCCATGCCACCCTCTTTTTTAGATTTTTGGAGGTGGATTTTATTAATTCTAGAGCGCTTATTCTGCCACAGATATGACAAAATAATAGAGTCTAAGGAATCAAAAAAAGATTTAGGAATAAAAATTGGGATAGATTGAAATAAGTATAAAAATTTGGGGAGAACATACATTTTAACAACATTAATACGACCTACCAAAGACATAGATAGAGGTGACCATTGTACCAGACTCTGTTTTATAATATATGAAAGATTGGCAAAGTTTTCACGAAAGAGATCTTTAAACTTCCTTGTGACTGTAATTCCAAGATAAGTAAATTGATTATGGACTACTTTAAAAGGGAGATCACGAAATATTAGTTCTTGTGCTTCTTTATTAATTGGGAAAAGTTCACTCTTATGTAAATTAAGTTTATAGCCAGAGATCTGGCTAAACTGGTCAAGAAGTGAAAACATTAGAGGTAAGGATGTAGACGGATTTGAGAGAAAGAGTAATAAGTCATCAGCATAGAGAGAAACTTTATGCTGAACACCCCCTCTCCAAATCCCGGTCAATTCAGGACAGTTTCGAAATCTATCGCCAGAGGTTCTATAGCCAAATCAAAGAGAAAGGGACTTAAGGGGCATCCTTGACGGGTGCCACGTTTGAGATTAAATACTTGGGATTTCTGAAAATTAGTTAAAACAGAAGCAGTAGGACACAGGTACAGCAATTGGATCCAAGAGATGAAACTTTGGCTGAGGTCAAATTTTTCTAAGACTGCAAAAAGGTAGTTCCACTCTATACGATCAAATGCTTTCTCCGCATCGAGGGAAATAACACATTCAGGAGTCCCAGTTGGAGCTGAGTATAAGATATTAAATAGATGCCGAATGTTAAAAAAAGGGAGATGGTTTTTAATAAAGCCTGTTTGGTCATCAGAGATAATGGAGGGAATAACGGTTTCTAATCTATGAGCCAACACTTTAGCTAAGATCTTTACATCAACATTGAGCAGAGAGATCGGCCTGTACGAGGAACACTCTGTTGGGTCTTTGCCCTTTTTTAAAAGAAGAATAATAGATGCCTCATTGAAAGAGGGTGGCAATTTGCCGTAATTAAACAAGTCAGATAATACTGAAAGTAACTGAGGAGAAAGAAGTGAAGAGAATGATTTATAAAATTCTACAGGGAACCCATCAGGTCCAGGAGATTTCCCTGAGGACAGTGCAGAAATTGCAAAAGATATTTCTTCTGATGATATAGGCGCATTGAGTTTGGCTTTGAAATCAGATGAAAGTGAGGGGATATTCAGATTCTGTAAAAATTGATCAACAGAGATACTGTCATTCAGAGATTCAGAGGAATAAAGCCGAGAATAAAAAATTTTAAATGCGTCATTAATTTCTAAATGATCCGATGTAAAGTCTCCATTCTCCTTCCGGATCTTTGTAATATGTTGTTTGGCTTTGGAACGCCTCAGCTGATTGGCTAGGAATTTACCAGACTTATCCCCATGAATGTAAAAGCGATTCTTGCTTTCGAGAAGTTGGCGTTCGACAGGTTGAGTGGACAGAAGGTTAAATTTAGTTTGGAGTTCAACGTGCTTCTTGTATAATTCAGGGTTCTTAATTTGGGTATATATTTGATCCAAATCTTTAATCTGGTTAATGAGGTCTGATCGATCTGCACGGGATCTTCTGTTGAGATTTGCTGTGTAAGAGATTATTTGACCCCTCAGATATGCTTTCATGGCATCCCAGACAATCTGGGATGGCACTTCAGGTAATGTATTAGTGTTAAAATAAAAGGTCATCTGATCCTTAATAAATTTTACAAAATCATCATCCGATAATAAAGTTGAATCAAACCGCCAGTGTTTATTCCTCTGAGGGAGACCAGGAAAGTTCAGAGAGAGGGTAATTGGGGCATGGTCAGAAATCAGTATACTCTGATAGTCACAAGAGTGGGCAAATGGGATAAGTTGGTTATCGAGTAGGAAATAGTCAATTCTAGTGAAGGTATGGTGAACATGTGAGAAAAAAGAATCATCTCTCTCCGTAGGATGGAGGAAACGCCATATATCAGAGATACCAAAATTATAGAGAAACGATTGGATAGCTAAGGCAGATTTAGTAGGTGATCTGGTAACAGAGGACGATCGATCCAGTTTAGGATCCAACACAACTCAGGAATATGATGAAGAATTATCTTGCTTGGGTTGGTACACATCTGAAAATTCTAAATAAACTTAATACCACTCATGACAGAGTGTTATGAAACCAGTAACTGGTTTCACTTACCAGCAAAGATAGATATGTCAGTTGAAGTCCAATGGTACTATTTTCAAAAGTTTTATTAATAAAGGGGCACAAAAATTAAGGTTAATACAAACATTCAGATAACATGCGTCAATACTCAATCTAAAACGCAGGTACATTAATAATCACTCAGAAATAAGCTCTTTCGTTGTCTAGGGTATAATACTGAGTCCAATTGGAAATATAAAGAGTCACTCTGAAGTCTGCAGGCTTTTCCCTTTTGGTTTCACGTGTTGGAGAGAGAGAGAGAGATAAACGGAAAAACTTGCCCAAAACATCCATGGAATCAGGGGAGCGATCTTCCCCGTTGTTAGTTAAAAGCGATCTTCTGTTGGTTCCAGCCACAAACCCCGCATTCGGAATTTAACGCACGTGGCTTATTTCAAAATGGCTTCCCGTTCCCACGGGAAGCGTTATCGTGCTTCTTGGTGTCTCCTTGGTGCGTCTGAGGGTCGTCCTCTTTCAGACCCTTCTTTATACTGCCTCACGGGATCTCAGGTGTCAATCAGGTTGCAGGTGATGCAATCTCTCTCTCAACCAGCCCACTTTGCCCGAGGGCTTTACAATGTCCCTGCGAGTTGGCACGTCTGCAGTTCCCAGGTGTCTCCTGAGAACAATGCCAGTCGCCAGCTTTTGTCCCAGTGGAATGCGGTATCCAGCACGTTGCTGTCTTTCCATTCCCTGTGTCCATTCAGCCTGTCTCTCTCTCTCTCTTGCTCTCTCTCTCTCTCGGGTCATTGACCCCCCTTTCACTAGGGCTCTTGCAATTCTCACAAAGGAGGGGGCTGGTATCATAACACCTCCCCTCTTAAAAAGGTTTTTACCAGCGGTTAAAACCCAGAGTGGTACAGTCTTACAGAAATTTTGAATCTAATACAATACAGAAGCTTTTCTTTTCACTACAGAGTAATACAGTTATACATTCAAGTCAGCATCTAAACAGTTAACAAGTACAGTGCCCCTTTAGTTAATATCTTAACATCTTAATATCTTAAAGTCTTGTGCAGACTTCAATTCAATAACCACCTATTTATTTATTGTTTTCAGCAACAAAACTGCGGAGGTGTGATCTTAGCTTAGGTGCATCTACAAAAGTTTATGCGAATACTAATCGTTTCGGTCGGTTTACTTCGCCGGCAGGTCTCCAAAGGTCTGTCTTTATTATTCACAGGCTTTGGCGCAACCCGTAAAACCTGCTTTGCTGTTTAAAAAAAATGGCATCCCCATTAACCGTCACCTCTTTTCTGGCGAGAACTCCCGCCCGCCTCGTTCATCGGGGCTATTTTTTTCAACACCATGCCCCAAACTGTCAATACCCTTTAGGCTATTTGTTTTTAATTCCAACTCCTCTTTCAGGTAGCATTTCGAATGCAACCTCTTCACACCCCACCCTGGCGTAACAATAGAGTGGGGGGCCCCGCTATTTCCCGACTCACTCTGTGAGCGATCTGCCAGGTTTAAAATTTCTTCCTTCGACTTGGGAACTACAGACTTTCCGTTTCCTTCAATAACAATCCTCATTCCCCCCTTAAATTCGGCATTAACCTTGGCCCCACTCTCGAATACAAACACCGTGGAACTCACACTTCCCACGGTTACCAAGGTTAACCCTTTTCCTACTGAACCAACCCTATCTGATCCACAAAGACGGCCGCCCCGTCCCCCTGAATCAAACACCTCAGACTTCCCCTGAGCTCTGTTACCAGGTTCAGCACCACGTGCGCCCCCATCTTGGACACACTCAAACGGGACATTGGCCCCTTCCAGGCTTTCAATACCCGTACCTTTTTCAAATTCTAACGTCCCCCGATCCTTCCAGTTACTCTCTAGGCAGCCCCCCGTTGGGGAAGGCGCAACCCTGCGAGCTGAAACAACCTCCTCGGCCATTTCAGCTGACTTCTCCACAGCAAGGATACCCTTCCTCTCTAAGACTGCCCTCATTTCACTCTCGGGACCATCGAGAACACCTTTAGAACTCTGAACTTCTTCAAACAATTCTGCCAAACCAGACAGATTAACCATGTCCAACTCTGGACATTTTAACAACTTTATCCGTTTCTCAACTTTAGTTCCTACCTCTAGGACCTTTCTCTTCACTAAGGGCAGGGCTATTTCCTCTCCCTTACCCCCTTTTACTTTACTGCTTTCTGTTTTACCACCCTCGGAACCCTCATGGTACAGGGTCGGTAAAAACATCTTGGCCAGATCACCGCTGGCTTCATTTAAACTGTCCTCTTTCTCAGCCGCTTTTTCCGACAGGCTGCGAGTGACCGCGCATGCGCGATAGCTTTGGGACTCTAGGGGCGGGGCCACCGCACTCGCTGGTCTGCGGGTCCTTCCTCCTGCTAACACACTTCGCAACAACGCGACCCACTGCTCCCCCTGCCACTTCTGATTCTGGTATATAGTAATGAAATAACTATCAACATCCGTCTCTTCGAACGGAGGTACTACTCTCAGCTCCCGACTAACATTAAACCGCTCTCTCCTTAGCTCCTCCCTCTCTCTTTCTCTCCCCGCTGCCGCTCTCTCGGCTGCTGCTAACTCTCTGATCCAAATTTCATGCTGTCTTTGCCTCTCAGCTTGAGCCAGCTCGTTTTCCATCTCTAACCCCTTCGCCAAATTTAACAAGTCTGATTTGGTGCTCATAAATTCACACACGTCCATCTTAGCTGGTTTTTCTGTCTGGCTACCTGCGTACCAGATCCAAATTATTTTTTTTTGACTTACAATCCCGATTGACTGACCTCCCCCTTTTTGGTGTCAAATCCCGAGACGAGAACCCCACTTGTTATGAAACCAGTAACTGGTTTCACTTACCAGCAAAGATAGATATGTCAGTTGAAGTCCAATGGTACTATTTTCAAAAGTTTTATTAATAAAGGGGCACAAAAATTAAGGTTAATACAAACATTCAGATAACATGCGTCAATACTCAATCTAAAACGCAGGTACATTAATAATCACTCAGAAATAAGCTCTTTCGTTGTCTAGGGTATAATACTGAGTCCAATTGGAAATATAAAGAGTCACTCTGAAGTCTGCAGGCTTTTCCCTTTTGGTTTCACGTGTTGGAGAGAGAGAGAGAGATAAACGGAAAAACTTGCCCAAAACATCCATGGAATCAGGGGAGCGATCTTCCCCGTTGTTAGTTAAAAGCGATCTTCTGTTGGTTCCAGCCACAAACCCCGCATTCGGAATTTAACGCACGTGGCTTATTTCAAAATGGCTTCCCGTTCCCACGGGAAGCGTTATCGTGCTTCTTGGTGTCTCCTTGGTGCGTCTGAGGGTCGTCCTCTTTCAGACCCTTCTTTATACTGCCTCACGGGATCTCAGGTGTCAATCAGGTTGCAGGTGATGCAATCTCTCTCTCAACCAGCCCACTTTGCCCGAGGGCTTTACAATGTCCCTGCGAGTTGGCACGTCTGCAGTTCCCAGGTGTCTCCTGAGAACAATGCCAGTCGCCAGCTTTTGTCCCAGTGGAATGCGGTATCCAGCACGTTGCTGTCTTTCCATTTCCTGTGTCCATTCAGCCTGTCTCTCTCTCTCTCTTGCTCTCTCTCTCTCTCGGGTCATTGACCCCCCTTTCACTAGGGCTCTTGCAATTCTCACAAAGGAGGGGGCTGGTATCATAACAAGAGAAATCTGTTTGGTATTCTATTCATCCTGCAACATTATCTGCCACCATTGGTGAAGTATGGACTGTCACCAAAATGCATTACAGAAACTCATCGTGCCCTTCAACAACAACTCTCAAATCCATGACCTTGACCAGCTTTATGGACAATGGAAGTACACACATGGAAACATCAGCACCTGCCAGCTCTCCCCCAAGTCAAACGTTGTCCTAACTTGGAAACTGAATTGTCGTTCTTTCACTGTTGCTGGATTTGAATCCTGGAAGTTGTTGCATGTTAGGGATCCAAGATGGTGGCACAACGCAGCTTGCAGCGGCCACTCCGGAACTGATTATCTGTTATTTGTGAAGTGGGGTGCCGTGCGCAATCATTATCATAAACGTTGTCTCATTTTTTAACTGCATTGCATTTGTAGTTTCTAAATGACAATAAACTGAATCTGAATCTGAATTAGCGTTGTGGGAGTACAATTCCCAGGCTGACTGAAGTGGTTCCAGAGGCCAGAGAAGACCTGGATGTCAACATCTTTGAAGATCTGTCCTACTCCCAATATATTGATATATCTATGAAGAAGACATGCCAATGGATTGAGGAGATGTAACATGTCACCAAAGACATGGAGAGCATTTGACTGTTTGCATCAGTGTCTGGTGCACCAATTCATAGAACCATAAGAGGCCTCAGATGGTTGTAGACTCAGCTGGCTCCATCACAAGGCACGAGGCTCCCCATCATTGAGGACATCTTCAAAAGACAGTTCCTCAAGATGTTGGCATGCTTCATTTCTGATCCTCTTCCATCAAAGTCATGTCCTCTTCTCGTCATTACGGTCAGGTGGTACAGGAGCTTGAAGACACACACTCGACATTTAGGAACAGCTTTTTCCCCTCTGCAATCAGATTTTTGAATGGTTCATGAACACTATTCGCTGCTTTGCTCTCATTTTGCATTACTGATTTTTTAATATTTCTTATTGCAACTTATAGTAATTTTTGTGCATTGCACTGTACTGCTGCTGCAAAACAAATTTTATGATATATGTCAGTGTTATTAAATATTCTGATTTTCTTTTTTTAAAAACAAAAGTACTGAAGCATCTTCATTATTCTTGGTGTTGTCATTTGGATGAAATGAAAGTACCCAATGCATAACTCTAAGGCAAAGACTTCTCTTTGGAGTATTTATCCGTATTTATCTTTCGTTTTTCAATAAAAGCTTCCAATTATGTAGCAGCTTTAATGGGTTTAAAACATGTTGATGCTCCAAACAAGAGTGGTATCAGACAAGATGGGACACTGACTAATTTAACAAGAAATAAGATAGAAGGTTGGGGTTTATAGAATGACAGAATGATCGCAGCACAGGGGAGCAAGCCATTTGACCTATTATGGCCATACCAGCTCTCTGTCAGATGCACTGTAGAGTCTTTTAGAGGGGAATTGGGAGAGAGATTAGTGGAGAATTCAGCTTTTTTTAATCTATGTTTGGACTGCAGCCCAAGTGAGGTTTTAGGTGTCTGTGGAAAATCTTCAGACGTCCAAAAGTCAGAAGGTCTGGATCTAAGTGACTCTGTTGGAAAGCAAGCAGAGTAACAATAATATGTTATTGTGAAATAATCAGTTTGTAATAGCATTGTTAACTACATCATCCATCACTTTTGCTGTTGATTGACAAATAACTAATGGGGCAATAATTGACTAGATAAGACTTGTCTTACTTTTTGCAGACTGGGGGCACCTCAATATTTTTCCACAGTGAGAGCTAGATACCAGTGCTCTTTTTCTTGTAAGGCAGCTTTGATAAAGTCATGGTTAATTCTGGAGCACATTGTCAGCCTTATAAGGGCAATATTGATGGGGCGCAAAGCCTTTGCTATTTGTAGTGAGTCCATCTATTTTTGTTTTGCCAAGTCCCTTGAATTGGTTTGCCTGAAGGCAGACTTTTGAGATGTTAGAGACAGTGAGAGGAATTATAATTGCATCATCCATTCATAGTCACGCTGAAGGTGTTTGTAAAGGCTTCAGCCTATTACAATTAGTTGCTAGATTTTATCGTCATGGAGTATAGTGATTATTTACAGAGCTTTGTACTTAAATTTCTTGTTTATCCATCCATCATCCATTTACAATCAGATGAAACAGTATTAGGATTTGATCCAAAACGTTAAGAATTTCGTTCATCCCACAGATGCTTCTCAACCTGCTGCTTTCCTGCAGAAGATAGTTGTTTGCAGATCTTTGACATGATTTGTCAGTTGCTTAGCTTTGACTCTAGAAAGCTCTTTCTGCTGGTTGCTTTGCATTTAGTCCTGTATTATACCTTCACCAGCTTGGCATCTCAATTTTACAGTACTTAGGCACATATATATATATGTATAGCTAGGATGCCCAAGACTTTTGCACAGTATTGTATATTGTTTAAAATAGGAAGGGGGTTGGGAAATAGAAATAAGAGTACTTGGCTTTGTATTAGCTCAATAGCATTAAGTGTTATTTGGTAACTGGAAAGACATAACACACAGTCCTGTGCAAAAGTCTTAGACATCGTAGCTAAGATTTGCATAGTTCTGTATGTATGCCTAGTGATATGCCCATCCACGCTCATAGTCGTAGAGTTATAACAGGCCTATTGGCTCAACCAGTGAAGCTCATCATTAGACTAAAATTGATCAGTGTTTTGATATTAATGGTAATTTGGATGAAATACTGAGCCACGAGGTGACATGTTTTGGTGGAATATGGGTCACAGTGATTAATATTTTGCTCTCTGTATTCTGGTCTGAATCTATCTGTTTAGATATGATAATAGGGACATATCTGTAACACCTTTTTGTGTATTGTCAGTGCAAAGTTAGGATTTCATCTAAATAAGAACAGTTATCTCACTCCATACCTTGGAGCTGAGGATTACTTGCTTCCACTCTAGTTCTGTGATAGTTAGTATAGCCAGGTTTTAAGGTACATTTAATGTCAGAGAAATATATACAATATACATCCTGAAATACTTTTTCTTCACAACCATCCACAAAAACAGAGAAGTGCCCCAAAGAATGAATGACAGTTAAATGTTAGAACCCTAGGCAGCAGCAAAGCAACGGCCAACCCTTCCACCATCAGCAATAAAAGCATCAGTACCCCCCCACTGAGCACTCAAGCGTGCAGCAAAGCATCAATAAAGACACAGACTTGCAGTACACCAAAGACTACTCGTTCACCCAGTAATTTGACATACCACAGGCTCGCTCCCTAATAAAGAAAACAGAGATGTCACCGTTACACAGCGAGAGGGGAGACATAGCAAACAGCTCCCTGATTTATGATGTTAAAAGTTCATTGAGTCGGTTTTTCCGAGCTCTGTGCCCAAAGAACTCGGGTCTCTGGGCACACAGCCAGCTCACAGTTTTTGATCATCCGTCTCACATGACACACCAAATTCCTGCAGAGGTACTGACCTTCGGTCTGCCCGTCTCCAGAGCCACGGACTTCTGGAACTCCAAAGGTGAGCTAACCTCTTGGGCCACATTCTTGGCATATCGAATAACGGCCTGTTGTGAAACCCCAAAAGTAGGTCCCATTCCTGCAAAGAACCAAAGTCAGCGTGTAACTCCAGATCAGGGTCTTCAGCAGAACCCTGAAAGGGAAAAATAGAGATTTTAAAGTTAGAAATAGAGCTGTCTCCAAAGATGCAGGCAAAGGAGTCGGCGTTAGACACCATTGTCTCTCCAAAGCTCCTCCTCCTCCAATAGTATGTGTATGGTCTGGGAGGTAGACACCAACCAAGTGAAGGTACAAGTGGACTACATGCAAGCTGAATAGCAGAAAGCATGTGCCACAGATAGAGCTGAGCAACTGACAGAACTCCGCAGCGCTGCTTCTTCTAGTCTTCCATTATTAAACAAGAAATTTAAGGAAGCTCTGTGAATATCACCATCAAAATGGATGGGTCAAAGGAGGGGGTAAAGGATAGATCATTGGGTGGTAGTGGAAGTTGTTGCTTGTGCCATGGGTAGCAGCACATGAACAGAAAGTAAGGCTATTACAAGTGATTATCTGTTTATAGCCAACCAGGTAAGAATGAAACCAGACAAGGACCTGGGAAAGAGATGTTGGTAGAAGATGGTGTGTTTAAACCAAATTCTGTAGAATGGATGATGAGAGTGATATGGGATGATTTAGCAAAGTCAAAGTTGATGTCATTTGTGAGCTTGATAGCGATCATTTGGGGGTTGTAATAGGTGATGATCTGACAGGATGATTCAAGCATAGAATTGCTGGAAAAGTCCTGAATTTTTAGAAGTGTCAAAATCTTCAAAAAGTAAGGTGGAAAGGGGAGCTGGAAATAGAAAGAAAATTGGTTATCTGATCATTAAAATATTGTTTATAGAATATTGTAGGATACACAGCATTTTGAGTTCTCCAGTATTAGGTGACTATGCTTCATTGATACTTAATTGGTTGTAAAATTCTTTCGGGTGACCAGATTTGTGAAATCCAAATGACTGGTACATATTATATACATCTTTCTTAGACTATGAGACATAGGAGCAAGATTCGGCCATCTGACCCATCGAGTCTGCTCTGCTATTCAACATGGCTGATCTTTTTTTTCTCCTCCTCAACTCCAGTTTCCAACCTTCTCCCAGTAACCTGTGATACCATGTCCAATCAAGAACCTATTAACCTCTGCCTAAATACATGCAATGACCTGGCCTCCACAGTTGCATGTGGCAACAAATTCCACAAATTCACCACCCTTTGGCTAAAGAAATTTCTCTGCAACTCTCTTTTGAAAGGGCGCCCCTCTATCCTGAGGCTGTGCCCTCTTGTCCTGGACTCTCCCACCATGGGAAACATGCTTTCTACATCTGTCTAGGCCTTTCAACATTTGAAAGGTTTCAATGAGATTCCTCCTCATCCATCTGAATTCCAGTGAGTACAGACCCAGAGCCATCAAACCTTCCTCGTGTGATAATCCTTTCATCCTTAGGATCATCCTTGTGAACCTCCTTGGGACCCTCTCCAATACCAGCACATCTTTTTTTTAGATGAGAGACCCAGAACTGCTCACTGTACTCTCGAGGTAAAGCCTCACCAGTGCCTTATAAAGCCTCAGTATCACATTCTTGACTGATCATATCATGGAAGATGATGAAACTTTAAATTTTCTCTGTTCATGTGGTTCTATTATTTGTCTTGTGTTTGAAAGCAGTACCTTTCGATGCTAGGGCTTTACTTTGTATGGACAGGGCTGCTGTTTGTTGCACTGTAACTCCTGTAATATTTTGTGCATGTTATCTCATTGATACTCTGTTGATGTCGTTTCAGGTGAAAAGGGAGTAGGAAAGAGTACTCAAAAACCTTTACATTATAAAGGTTGCTTATTTCACAGAATTGTAAAGGATTTCATGATTCAAGGAGGTGATTTCAGTGAAGGTATGAAATAAGAAACTACTTTAGCTATTATGTCCTTTGCTTTAAAAAGGCTCCACTTCCTAAGTGCCATACTTCTTTCATTTTTCAGTGTAATTGATTGTAGAGGGAGATGTCTATTATACATAAATAGCCTATTATGTATGTCACATTCTCTGAAACTACACTTAAAGTCAGATGGATTGTTCTTTTACCTTCTGAGCAGCTAATGTATAAACAAATGCAACTAAGGGAGAACTTTGGTATTCATAAGCCGTCATCTCCAATTGAACAAATTTCCAGTTAACTCAAGTAGTCAATGTTACATCTATTGGAATTTATGCATTCCTAAATAAATAGCAATATTACATACCAATTGTTTCTCACAGTATTGTATCTTCCATTTGTTTTGATTTTTGCTGACAATGACTTTATTGAATTGATTAAATCTTCTATGCTTTCAGGAAATGGCAGAGGGGGTGAATCTATCTATGGAGGGTTTTTTGAAGGTAATTTTTCTATTTTGCAAGTTATTGTTTATGTTTCAGTTTGACTAAGAAATGGAAAATTTTACAGACAATCCAGTACTTGAATTCAGTTGTGCAGTTATCCTTTCCATAATTTTGATTTAGTTGCTTCATGATACAAGTTAACCAAAAATTCAAATTTTACATGTACATTATTGGTAATGTGAAATCTCATATCCTGTTAATTTTTTGTGAAATTTTGATAATGAAAATACTTGCTATTATATCTTGTTACATCTTCCATTTAGGCAAAGTAAGCTATGTCAAAGATAGAAATACTAGTTATAAGAATGGTAAGGATCAGATGTGTGGCAAAAGCAGTTTCATATTCTGGTTTCTTTACAATGCAGAAGATGGTAATTCAGTTTGTGGAGTTAATGCTAACTCCCAGAACAATTCCATCAATCCCATTCTTCCACTTATTTCCCCGTAATCAATTCTCTCACGTATGGCCATTTGCAACTCTTCTCCCACCTCCAACACTCTCACCCGTCCTTTGGAAAGATTGTAAATGGGGTAGCTGGTCTGTTGAGAAGTGTAATGCAAACCTTACTCTGAAATTTCCTTCGCCATCATAGTGATCAAGGGTGTATCCATGTTCAGTTAAAGACAGGAATTTAGGCATTTCTGTCAGTGAAGCCCTGCTGATCAACAGGTACTCTTTTTTTTTTAAAAACTCCTCCTCTGGGATCTTCAGAAATCAGTGAAATGATGAGAGTGTGAGATGTTTACAAACTAATTACCACAGGCATGAAAGAAACAAACATGCCATCATTTGTGACCTGAGTTGCAAGTGGGATCTCACTGATATGCAATCATAACTATACTACCTTTTAAAATATTACCCTTCAGAGAATTATTTTAGTACTTTTCCTCAAAGAAAAATCTCTTACTGTGAAGTTTTTGATATTTCAGTTTGTACTGAAATCTTACAAATTTGTTTCAACCTTTATTCCCTGTTCTTTAAGAAGCTTAAAATGTAAATAAAAAGAAATTGTTCATCTGTGACGTTGTGCTTGCTTTGCTTGATGCATCACTCTTAAAGGATTTCAACAATCTCTTTGAACTGACCTCTGCCAGCATCTGGTATCCAGAAAGGCAAAGTCCACATGATTAAGAGTGGCTGCTTATTTGTAAACGCTGTTCTGTGAAATCAACAGTGAAAGTCCTCTATGTCCTTCCTCGAGTTCTCAAACCTTCTCTGCAATTTAAAACTAACTTTTATTTCTCTCTTTCCACACATGCTGCTTGACAGCAGAATGTTTCTTGAATTTTCTATGTTTGTTAATTATTTTGTCTTTCTATTTTGGATGCAGTTTTGCACTTGACTAATTAGAAATACAGAGTGCTTCTTTGCAATTCCAATTATCTTTCTTGCTTCTTTGTTTTCCTGTCTAAGGTAAAAACATGATTGCTTATGTGCAATTATAAAATGTTCATGTAATTCTATCTTTTGTGATAAATCTAACCACTGAAGATTCACAGAAATTTCAGAAAAAAATTCTGTTATAAGATATTAATTACAGTTCTGTAAAATGATCACTCATTTCATTGTTAAAAATAGATGAGAGCTTTGAAGTCAAGCACAATAAGGAGTTCCTGTTGTCTATGGCTAACAGAGGAAAAGATACAAATGGCTCACAATTCTTCATGTAAGTTTTTTTAAATTATCCTATTGGGAATATCTGAATTAGTCTACATTTGTGCTTGTTTTGCTATGATTTTCTTTGCTTGGGAGTTATCACTAAGCAGTTATCACTACCTTGTGATTGCTTGCTGTGTCTATCTCCAATAACTTGACAACTTGTGCCTTTCTGACACTGTGCCTTTCATGCTGTCATAGCTGCTTTCATTTTGTCATCTTTGTTTTGCTTTCCTACCCTCCCATGTTCTCTTTTGTTCTATCAAAAACTAATGGGGTTGTTCCTGCACAAATTGAAAATCACAGCTAGTTTTAACATTGATCTATCTGCTAGCTAACAATATTGAATAGTTAACATCTCTACATCCACATTGAAATATGATAGAAGTGTTGTTCTGATGTTGCAAGAATCATTTCATGAGAAATAGACATCCCAGAAAACAATGCACTTTGGTGGTTTCTTAAGTACTAAAATATTAAAGGTTTTTCTTATGATATATTGTCTCCAATTAATCCATTTTCTTATTGCAACACATCATGTAGTAGCGCAATAGCAAACATATTAGCTTCAACCTTACTAATGTTTTCTTTGCACATGTATTTGAAGACAAAAACCTCATATTTGAACGCATCATTTTGCTAATTAAAGACCATTCTGAGGTTGTGCGTGTTTTACATTTTGTGATGCTTGCTTTTATTTGGAAAAGAGATGATGTTTTGCTGTTGTTTTTTTTTGAAGTCAGTGATTTTACTGCATTTTGTTTACAAGATGTCTAATTTTGCTTTTCTGATTTCATGTTTTGAACATCCACTTTTATAAATATTAAAATTATAAAGAACTACAAAGCCTGCACCTCATTTAGATAGGTGAGTATAATTTTATTTTAAATAATGGATTCAATATCTAAATGTGCCTTGAAAGAAAACCAAAAGATCACATAATATCACCTTTCTTTCTTAGTGTACATGTGGTCTTTGGTCAAGTTATTTCAGGACAAGAATTAATAAGAGATGTGGAAAACCAGAAAACAGATGCAAATAGTAAACCTTATGCAGAAGTCCGAATCTTAAACTGTGGAGAATTGGTTCCAAAGGCCAAAGGTACAGTGTTTAGTGTGTGTACATGTTTGTAGGTGGAAAGGACAAGAAACTTAATCTTCTAATTGCTGTGCGACTTCATATTATTACTGTAAATTGGTTAGATTTTTATTTTGTTTACAAACCACAAAATGGTAATTATAATTCTTTTAATTGGTAAAACTTTTCATTATAATGTGTGGTGAAAATAAAAATGATTTGCTGTAATAATCTGGAATGTGCAACTGTACCCTTATCTGACCTACTGTGTTGTTTCTGAGATAAATTTGAATCAGAATACCACTGAACTCAGAATGAAGTTGCTTTGTTTTATTTAAAACAGTTCCTACTTTTGGCAGCTTATTTTGTTTTCTTTTACTAATTTTGCGAGCTGAAGTCATTGAAGTAATTATAGCAGGGCTTATGTTCAAATCACAATCTTGGGAATAATAAAAATAAGTCAGGAAACTCAATATATTGTAAAATTGCATCTGATTGCACAGTGGTGTATAGTTTTTGTATTGAACAATGCTGAGTGCAAAATTATAAGGGGTGGAATATTCTGAAGATTGATATCTTGGAGTAATCAGAGGTACATATTGTAAAACAATAATTTTTTTTACTTTTTTTGTGAATATTTATTACAGTTAGTGTCTACTGAAATTTAAATTTGTCTTTGCCATTTAAAAAGAATACTTTCTAAGCCATGCAAAATCTTTTTAAGTTAGGTTTACCAGGATGCTGCGGTTTAGAGGGCATGTGTTATCATGAGAGGCTGGATAAACTTAGCTGTTTTCTCTGTTAAGAGAGAGGCTGAGTTGAGATCTGATAGAGGTTTATAAGATTATGAGAGGCATATATAGGGTAGATAGAAGGTATCTTTTTCCCATTGTTGAAATGTCTGATATCAGAGGGTGTGCATTTTAGGTTCAAAGGGGATGTGAGGGGTAAGATTTTTACTCTGAGGTGGATGCCTGGAATGTGCTGCCTGGTACGGTGGTAGAGGCAAATACATTAGCAGCTTTTAAGAGACATTTAGATAGGCACATGAATGTGAGGAAGATGGAGGGATATGGACATAGTGTAAGTAGGAGAGATTAGTGTTTGGGTGTTTTAGTTTGCTTTTTAGCTGGTTTGATACAACATTGTGGACTGAAGGACCTATTCCTGTGCTGTACTGTTCTGTTAGACATGTCAAGTTGCACTAGATAGTAGGTTTCAATTTGGAACAAAGTATATCTTTCTGTAATGTTCAAAGGTTCATTTTATTATTGAAGTATACAACTCTGAAATTCTTCAGTTATCCAGATAGCCATGAAACCAAGAAAGAAAAGAAACGAAAGGCAGCACAATCATTAATCCCAAATCCCACAACATATCAGGCACATCAACCCTCAAATCCCTCCTCCCACACAAACAAAACGCATCAGGCACACATCGACCCCCAAAATCCCCCTTCCCACACAAAAAAAGTTGGGGAAGAAACACTGAATATAAAAACTATAGAACTGAATGAAAGATCTTATAGTCCAGGTCCACGTCCAAAATGCAGAAGATAACCTAGGCAACTCTGTCCGCAGTGGCAGACTCTCCCCTCTCTAGTTGTGTAGCGGAGCGATCAAAAGATAGGCAGCCGGTACTCACCCTCTGCACTCGCTTCAATCACCCTTGCTGCTTTAATCAGTGAACAATGGAAGCTTTAATCAGCAAAATGGAGCCAAATATCAGCTTGAGTCCTGTCCTGCAGCCTGCCCGCTATGAGGTTCGTGCATGCTACCTCTGCTTCTTGGAATCCTGTCTGGGACTGCAGAGCGCTGGAACACCTAAACAATTTCCAAACTTCCGTACTATATGTTCTGCACTATACTAGATTTATTCTGTTCACATCTCTCATTTACTTTATTTACAATTCTTTATGTCTTTGCATTAATTTGGCACAGTAAAATATATTCATTGCATTATATTCATTTGTGTGCAAAACTTTGCTTGCATGTGTGTTTTCACCAATCAAATCTAGTCTAATAAGAGTATATTTAACTTTTTCAAATCAAGCCAAAAAGGACGAAAAGAAGAGAAAAAAATCTTCTTCGTCCTCTTCAAGTGACTCTGAGAGCTCTTCTGACTCAGATTCTTCATCAGAATCAGAAAGTGAAACAGATGAAGATTCTAAGAAACAGAAAAAGAAACAACACAAGAAAGATTCCAAAAAGCGAAAGAAAGAAAAAAAACGAAGAAAGAAATCAGTAAAGAAAAGGTTGGTATTTATTTCTATATGTTGGTGACATTGTAGATAATTCAGAGTAAACTGTTGGGCAACGATTAGCCGAGTTGGCTTTGTCCTTTCTATGAAAGGGACATACCGTAGATTCCGGACTACAGAGCGCACCTGATTAAAAGCCGCTGGCTCTAATTTTAGAAAGAAAATCAATTTTTTACTTGTACAGGCCGCACCGGATTTTCGGCCGCAGGTGTCCCACGTTGTAATATGAGATATTTACACAGAAAGATATTACACGTGAGGATTTTTTAACTTTTAATTAAATCCATATGGTAACATAAACAAATACATATTGCAAATGCTTTTTTTCGAACCGTGCCTGTAACGCGGCTACTTTTAAATATACGTTGCGTATACTTTTCTACTGAACAACATTCCAATATCTCCTAACGACTGGTAAAAAATATATATACTGCAGCCTACCAGGAAAAGTTATTGATCGCCTTTAACTTAAAAGCAGCATTTTCGCTCCGCCGCTCGCCCCCCGCCGTCCCGTTTATCGCAAACGGCATTTTTCCCACAAGACGCGGCGAAACCGGGTGTGACGTCATAGCATCCCGCGATGTAGTACAGAAAACAAATATAGTTAAAACACTTCTAACTTTAACTAGAAAATGAATTACTAAGCGAAAATATTATAAACTAAATAACTGCCATAAAGGCAGCACAATGCTTTTCTTCGAGTGTTTTCCATGTTGATGAGGGTGAGTACAAATGACTGATTTACAATAATTTAATTGTGAAAGTGCGCTTGATTTATCGTACAATTTCATTGGACCTCTGTGAACTACTCATCAATTTTATTGGTCTACTGTTACGAGGCAAAATGTTTTTGGCGGCATGAAAAAAATCATGTATTAGCCGCACCGTATTAAAGGCCGCAGTGTTCAAAGCTGTTCAAAATGTGGGAAAAAAGTAGCGGCTTAAAATCCGGAATCTACAGTACTTGGGCAATTTTCCATATTATGGGTAGACGTCAATAGTAATTGTATTGGAATCGTTTGGCAGGTTTTCAGCATTAAGACAATGTTGACTGACCCTGTGTCTTTTGTTGTAGCCAGTAGTAAAAAGTTCAAAGTAAATGTATTATCACAATACATGTAAGTCAAAATATACAACCCTGAGATTCATTTTCCTATGGGCATACTTAGAAAATCCAAGAAACATAATAGAATCAGTGAAAGACTACACCCAACAGAACGGACAAACAACTAATGTGCAAAAGGCAACAAACAGTACAAATACAAAAGAAAAATAAAGAAATAATATTCAATAACTATCGAGAAAGTGAGATGAGGATTCCTTGAAAGTGGGTCTTTAAGTTGTGGGAACAGTTCAGTGATAGGGTGAGTGAAGTTATTCCATGGGGAATGAATCAAATTAGCATAAGACTAGCTTCTTTGATGGTGGAGATCTCAGGGAAAGGCCAAACTGGATCATCTGTCTGGCATTTTTGATTTTTTTCTGACACTGCCTCCTCCTGTTGGCTGTCTAATTGCCCACCACTATTCCCAACTAATTGTGGTAAAATTGCAGAGCTATGATACATTTGTTGTGAGATCACTTTGTCTGTTTTTATTATTAATCACCACAAGTAGTCTTGTATTATAGCTTCACTAAGCTAGCCATCATACTCTTTGCCTTCTACGATCTTCACTTGCTACAGACTTGCAGCACCACCCACTCATCTCCCCTACCCGACACTACCTGCCTGTTATCTTGCAGCCCTCCACCAGTCATCTCGGAATCCTTTCTTGCCACTTCCCATCTTATCTTAATCACTTAATGGTGGAGTAGAGTATATGTGGAGCCTGGTGATTAAAGATAAAGGTGGTGTACATTTCTGCTGGTGGTCACAACACATCATGGATGCACAGTTTGGAGCTGCATAATCTGTTTTGAGACTGTCCCATTGAGCATGTTTGTAGTCTATATCGTGGTAGGAATTATCCTCTCTATGCTGTTGGGATTTTGTTTCCCCAAGAAGGACTGCAAGGTTTACACTGCTACCGATGCTGTCATTGACAAGATAATGCTGTGTTCCTCATGTTAGCTCACTTAGTACCTGCCACCAAACTATTCAGGGAAAGTGTAGAACAAATTTTTGTGTCAACAGTGTGTACATAAACATTTATGTCAGAACGATATATTATGAACAGTGTTAATGGCATTGAAATGAGATGTCAATACCATCTATACTCCTGGTTTAATTATCTGCTTTCCATGCCTATTTTGCTTGAAGACCGCAACCCATTTTGATAGCATTTGGTTTCATTTTCCCCATGTGATGTTGCTTACAGTTAGTCAGTGGGAGAGAGAGTGATTGTTTATGTGTATAAGTAATATCCATTCTTTATATCGTAGAGCTTCAATAATTTGCAATTGGATTATTTGGAAATCCCGATGGTTCAGCATCTGACTCAGGTTATGTTTCCTGCACTTTCGAAGCTCACAGGAGCCCTGGTCACTGCACTCCCCCAAAACACACCAGGTCCCTAGTTCCTACTCACCTTTTAATCTTATATGGTTCACTGGAAAATATAATGTAGCACCTTTTTTTTAAAAAAAAAAGTTAAAGTGTGTTGGAGTTTTAATAGAATAACAACAAATGGTCCAGAAAATCTGCCAGTTCAGCACCACCAAAGTATGTCATTTTATTGGTATTTACTAATTGCATTGTTTGATTAACTTTATTTTAAAGCTCATCAGATGAAAGTGCAGAAAGTACCACACAGGAGACTGTTGCCACTGTCCGTCCTGAAGAAATTCCACCTGTACCTGAAAATAGGTTTCTAATGAGAAAAAGTCCTCGTAAAAAAGATGAGAAAGTGAAAGAGAAGAAAAAAGAAAGAGAAAAAGAGAGGTTTGTATGATTGATACTTTGAAATTTGGCTCTCATATAGATCTATATATTGGTTCTCCCTGCCATCAGTTCTCAACGGTACAAATTCAGCATGTCAATTCTATTTACTCTTAACTCTGAAATTTTCTAACTAATATTGTTGCTTATGAAGCTTTGAGAAATTAGCAATCTGGAAGCATGAACAGGCCACTAAAATCCCACAATGCCAATTTGTAGAATTCAATTTAATAATTTTTTTATTGGATGAAATGAGTGTGGAAGGAGGTGGATTTCATAAAGACCCAGATTATTCACTACTGATCTTCAGGGAAATAATATACCTGTGGCCTCATTTCCTCACTGGTGGACTTGTGATCATCTGAAGATGATTACAGATGGGCCATAAAAGCTGCCTTGTTTGCATCACAAGTATCCCAAGTATAATTTTTGAAAGTTATTTATTATCAACCGGATTGCTAAAAATGCAGAATGTTCAGCAGCACTATCTTTCTAGAATATTGTGATCAATTCATTCTGCATACTGTTCTAGTGGCCTCTTGCAAAGAGGAAGGACACTGTTTACATTATGAATGAAATGCCTGACAATCCTGATTTGTTAACTAGTTTACTTATTCAGACAAACTAGTGTTATATATGTTTAATACTGTAAGAATTATATTTTCAAGCAAGTTCTAATATTAGCCAGTTAGCTAGCATTCGTTTTTTCCACAGTCTGTCAATTTGAGCTCATCTTGAATCCAGCTGTGATATCCATTATAGCATCATTGGGGATTCTGGAGTTAAGAAAGTATGGACAGAAAATAGTAATGAAAATGAGAGCTAGTCTTCATGAAAGAAAACCTGTTCACAATTTAACTTCAGCTGATACTTAAAGGCTATTGAAACCAACCATTGGTTTGGGGCATTCTGATAATGTACCATTGGAACTAGACAAAAGTTCATGTCAATTGGTGATCATTGAAAACTTCAGGAAGAGACAGGAAAGGCATTAAGTGGCCATCTCCTACATCAATACATTGTTAAAGGTGTATCCCTGCCAATTAATATGCAATTCAGGACAAGCCTGTTTAGATTAATATTTTGGCTAAGTGTATATTCAAGGTCTCATCCTTCAACACTGTAATCAGAGGTATATTTTGCATGTATTTAAAAGCTACAAAACATTATATGATGAGAGAACTAGATTTTCTCCAGTAGATCTACTGTGTTGAGTAAAGTCTGTATCTCTCATTTACAGCTTCTGTGTGGCTAAATTCACAGCTGCAGCAGTAGAAGATACTTTGCCCATCATCCCTATTCTCTCTAGGCTAATTTGGTTTCCAGTTAGGCAACATATCAAATTATAAGCTGTCATATTTGTATTTAAATATTTCGATTGCCTCAGTTCTCCCCATCTCAATAATTTCTGAAAGTATTATAGTCCTCCTCAAGTCTTCCTCTAATGAAGATTTACTTGAGTATAAAAAGATGGAAGGAATGAGGTAATAATCAAAGGAAGGGTTAAACATTTATTCTCTATTTGGACAATGAACAAAAAGGATATTTATTTTCTGACAGTAATTTCTTGACCATAGGAGTAAAATTCATATTGATATTGCATTAAAGCCAATACTGCATTCTTAGTAGCTAAGGCTGCATATGTTTGTTTTCCTGACTATTACTTGGGTAAATTGAAATTACTGCCGAATACATTGTAAGAAAGGAATCAGTAACTCGCTTTTGCTTATAAAGATTTGACTACAATTAAATTGAAAAAAGCATCTATCATTTTGATATTGGATCATATGCATTTTGTATTGCATGATGATGGTATGGTATTATTTTAGTTAAAATTCGCCAGAACTTGCGGTGTTGTGATGAGCAGTGGCAGTAGGGGCTGAAGTGGTTAGGCAGTGGTGAGCCATTCATTTTGTGTTTCTTAAAACGTAAAGTTTTCATAGACCAATCTTTATAACTATATTTTGTATAGAAATCTGAAATATTTTATGATTTTCTTATGAACCCATAAGTTGGGCCTTAACTTTAGTTATTCATTTTGGTTTCATTTAAATAATAGGAATAATTGTCTTTCCTTTGAACAGCAATGTTTCAAATTCCCAGATTTCTACATATCAAAGACGACTCTTAGTAACTAGATCAGGAAGAAAGATTAAAGGAAGAGGACCTAGGGTAAGTGCCTTATTTTTCCTTATACTTTTTGTGCTGTAGGCAGAAATTTAATTCTTTGCATTTGTTAGGCTTCACATAGTAAAAGCATTTTATCAGCCAAATCCCACAGCTGAGATGTCTATGGAACCAACTATTAACCTAAGTCCTTGTCCATTGAGGTGGGCTTAATCCATGGGAATACTTACAGAAAAGATGGATATTCTCCCAATATCACGATCAATATTTTACCACCATGATACCTAAAACAAAATAACTGGTAGCTTACTGGGCAGTTGTATCTTGCCACGTAGCCAATACCTCTAGGTTTTTATAATTAGTCATTGTGAGTTCTTTGTGATTTTCCAAATTTATGAATCGTGCTGAGTAATGGCAGTTTTTCCTTTCTTATTTTTTGATGTCAGGCATGTCTCACACTTAGCTCTTCATTCTGAATCAACTAATGGATTTATCTCACTCCAGTTTCTTAGAAACTAGATACAGGCTGGTATTCCAGTGCAGTACTGATGACTGAGGTTGTGCAGAGAGATAATTAAATAAGATTCAAATCTCTACATCGTTTAATGTAAAATATCTCAAGGCACAATTTTGCAGAAGTCCCAGTGCTTTGTCTTGCTTAACATCACAAAAAAAGCAGGTTCAGATATTGTTCTTTGTGGGTCCTTGCTGTATTATTACCAGCTGCTGAAGAGACTGCACTTCAGAAAGGCTTCACTGATTGTAAAGTGCTTTGGGACACACTTGAATTGTTAACAGAATTACAGAGTGTTACTTCAAGTTCTTTTCCTGATGAGATTTTTGTATCTTCTAAAAATGGTCTTGTGTAGCGTTATCGAACACCTTCACGATCAAGGTCTCGGTCAAGGGATCGATTCAGGCGCAGTGAAACTCCACCACACTGGAGGCACGAGATGCAACGGGCTCAAAGAATGAGGGTTTCTAGTGGAGAGCGTTGGATAAAAGGAGATAAGTAAGTATTGGTATTATTGGTATCAGTAATTATTGGTATTACAGAATTTGGTATTTGTTGAACGGATTTCTAAGAGTTCCTGTGATGTTAAGGAGAAGGAGACTGTATGTCACATAAGGAGTCTGAAGTTGCCAATGAATTGGATAAATAGCTACTTTCCCAGAGACAATTCCTTTTAACTGTTCACAAATTTATTTGGAAGCTCATTTCTATTTGTTAATACATGGAAGTTATTAGAACCTGTTGGTTCTTTGACAAAAGCAAGTTATGAGTGTTATTCAAATAAGCATACGCTCAGACCCAGCTTAACACTGAGCATGTGTTCCTCGGAAGTGGAGTGCTATGTAAATCAGCACTATGTGGGGACACATGTGCCTGAATTTTTTTTTAGAAAACCAAACCCACGGTATATTAGTTTTATATCATATATAAAATATAATGAAGTAATTCATAGATCAACAAACACGCAAATAGGCCTAACCTGTAGGAGCAGGTTATTGGAGCAATAACATTGGAGCAACACATCGCAGCAGCAGCAGAGGGAAGCAGCTGGTGGTTACGTCCAAGATGGAGGGGCCAGGCTGTGGGTCCTCCTCTAACTTTGGCATTTTCTTCACGTAGATGTTGAGATTTGACGGCCTTTTCTTAAGTTTCCTCTCGTGAAGCAGTTCTCAGTAACAGGAAATCATATCGAGAACACTTCTCTTTGCCTTACTGCTTTGCTCCCAGTCAGGGTCATTATTGATGAACTGGTCCATGAGTTGTGTGATCGTGGTGATGCTAATGCTGAGGAACTTTGTGGTGAGGTTTCTTGCTGGTGTTGATGACAACTTTGAGGTTGTCACTGCAGAAACTTTTATCTTGTATGCATTTTTAATAATTGTTCTGATCATCGATGTAACCAATTTCAAAGAAGCGACAACATCAACCTGGTGCTCACCAGCTTCCAAACGCTGTATCGCTTAGTGTCACATCCATGCTAATGCTTTTCCTAGACATCTTAGAAGGTGCAGACCACTTTCCAGACATTAGGAATGAAAAGAATAGAATAAATTGGCGAGGAAGCTAAAATGTTTACACACGTGATGGAGGCAGATGTGTGAACTAATATGTGATTAGCTACGAGTGGCTCAGAGGGTACGTAGAGCACTCTCATTGGCTGGTTGAATATTTACTGTAATGGCGGCCACTTTGAGTAGTTTTAAGTGTTGTTTAGAATGAATTTTTGTCATTTAAAAAAATTTCAATGAAGAATTGAATAGCCATGTTGTAATAAATCAGCAATATGCAGGGTCTGAGTGTACTTAATAATTCATTGTCCTACTAGAATGTGGCATTTATTGTTCTATGATTATTTTGTAAATGATAAAGTTCTATTTTTTGAGTTCTGGGCAAACTTGCATATGCTTTTTCTGTAAGGCTGCACCTAATCTCTAGGCTTGCATTTACCTGCTTTTCCAAATGATCTCTGAAATCGTGTGCATTAATCAGGGACATGGTTCTAATGTTCTCTATTGATTTGTTAAGATTAAGATTCATTAATTTGTTTTGAAATATTTAATTTCTCTAGTTTTGGCCACACTTTGTCTCGAATTGCTCACTGGCCCATTTAGGTACACCTGCTAGTTAATATCTAATCAGCCAATCACGTGACAGCAACTAAATGCATAAAGCATCCAGACATGGTCAAGAGGTTCATTTGTTGTTCAGACCAAAATCAGGTGTAATCATTGGCATATGTTGTGAGATTTCTTATTTTGTGGCAGCAGTACATTGCAATACATAATAAAAAACTATAAATTATAATAAGAAACATAAATTAAAAATAAATAAACAGGGCAAAAAGGGAGCAAAAAATAATGAGGGTAATATACATCAGTTCATTGTCCATTCAGAAGCCTGATGGCAGTGGGAAGAAGCTTGAAACATTGAGTTTATGTATTCAGGCTCCTGTACCACCTCCTTGATGGTAGCAATGAGAAAATTGTATGTCTTGGGTAATGAGAGTCCTTAATGATGGATGCCATCTTTTTGATATCCTCAATGCTATGGAGGCAAGTGCCTAGTGCCCCTGATGGAGCTGGTTGAATTTACAGCTTTTTCCAGTTCCTGGGCAGTGGCCCCTCCATAGAAGATGGTGATGCAACAAGTTAGAATGCTCTCCACAGTACATCTGTAGAAATTTGTGAGTGTGTTAGGTGATGTACCAAATACCTAAAGAAATAGAGCTGCTGTCATGCCTTCTTTGTAATTGCATCGGTATGTTGGACCCAGGATACATCTTCGGAGATGTTGACATCCTGGAACTTAACTGCTTATCCTTTAGGCAGCAGTCGATCCCAGGGGATCATGGGTTTGCGCCTCTGGTGAACTGTGCCCTCTCCATGGCGCAAGCCTGGGTGGGAAGGTTTGAAGAACCGGCTGTTGTCCATGCAGTGGGTTCCCCCCTCTTCACGTCACTGATGTAGTCCAGGGGAAGGGCAAGCGCCGATACAGCTTGGCAACAGTGTTGTCAGTGAGTTTGCCAGAGTGAAATTGTAAACAACATCAAACTGCCCTAGGGACCCCAGCTCCGGATTTCTTCCTTGGGCTTTACTCCCAAAGCCTTTCCCATGGGTGGGTGTGGTCACAAAGCAGAAGAGTTTTAAAATCAGAGTTTTCCTTCTCCTAGGTGGGCTGCCGTCCAAGGCTGACGAGCCCCACCTGCCCGAAGCAACTGGTTTTGAGGCATCAGTGGTCCGCCTTTGCCCCTTGTCAGTAGAAACAGTTCCGCTGGGCCGAGAAGCTAAGTCACACATGAAGACCAAGAGTTGGACTTGATTGTCAGAGGCTGTTAGAGATGCATGCCATTTGGTGAACTTTATAGGTAGTGGAAACTTATCCCCACTACCACATCTGGCTATGACAACCTTAGGAACTGCTTATCCTTTACACCTCAGTGAAGACTGGTATGTGTTCCCTCGATTTTCCCTCTCTGAAATCCGGTGTCAATTCCTTGGTCTTACTAATGTTAAGTGGTTACGACACCATTCAACCAGTTGAGTTATCTCAATTCTATGAGCCTCCTCGTCACCATCTGAATTTCTGCCAACGGTAGTTGTGTCATCAGCAAATTAATTGATGGTGTTTTAGCTGTGCCTAGCCACGCAGTCATGGGTGTAGAGAGAGTAAAGCAGTGAGCTGAGCATGCATCCTCAATGGGGAAGAAATATGATCTGTGGAATGATTGTGCTGGATAGGGTGGTTTGAGTATCTCTGAAACTGCTGATCTCCTGGAAATTTCACACAACAGTTTCTAGAGTTAACAGAGAATGGTGCAATAAAACAAAAAATGTAGTGAGTAGCGATCAATGGGTGAAAATGCCTTGTTAATGAGACAGATCACAGGTTCAAGCTGGCAGCAACTCAACACTATTTTACAACAGTGGTGTGCAGAAGAGTATGTCTGAATGCACAACATGTCGAACCTTGAAGTGGATGGGCTACAGCAGCAGAAGACCACAAACATACACTCAGTGGCCACTTTATTAAGTACAGGAGGAATCCACTTTCCCAACTTCATTTGTAGCATGGTCGTACTTTTTTTAAAATAAAGGCCAACCTTGAGTTCAAGAGATAAGTGGGTTGTTTATTTTAGCTTTCTGTTTTGTTTTAATTTCTGTTAGTTTAAGGTATTTTCAAATAATCTTTGAAATTATTTGTATTTATTTGAAACACCATTAAATGTCTCTAGGTATCAGACATTTAACTACACATCAACGTTAAAAGTAAATTTTATTATCAAAGTACATTTATGTCATAATTTACAACTCTGAGATTCATTTTTTCTGGGCATACTCAATAAATCTAGAGTAACAACTAACAGAATCAATGAAAGACCCCCAAACTAAGGCATTCAACAAACGTGGAGAAGACAACGAACTGAGCAAGTACAACAGAAGAAATAATCATAATAAATAAATAAGGAATAAATATTGAGAGCATGAGATAAAGAGTCCTTGGAAATGAGTTTGTTGGTTGTGGGAACATTTCAATGATGGAGCAAGTGAAGTTGCGTGAAGTTATCCCCATTGGTTCAAGAGCCTGATGGATGAGTAGTAACTGCTCCTGAACCTGGTTGTGTGAGTCCTGAGGCTTCTCTACCTTCTTCCTGATGGCAACAGCAAGAAGAAAGCATTTCCTAGATGGTAGGCGTCCCTGAAGATGGATGCTGCTTTCCTGCAACAGCGTTCCATGTAGATGTGCTCAGTGGTTGGAAAGGCTTTCTCCGTGATGGTTTGGACTGCAACCGCTACTTTTTGTAAGATTTTCCATTCAAGGGCATTGATGTTTCCATGCCATGCTGTGACGCAGCCAGTCAGCGTACTCTCTCCACAACCATAGATGCTTGTCAAAGTTTTAGATGTCATGTCGAATCTCCTATGAAAATAAGAGGTGCTGCTATGCTTTCTTCATAATTGCAGTTGGTGCTGGGCCTAGGATGGTCTTCTGAAATAATACTTAGGAACTTAAAGTTATTAACTTTTTTAAAAATCTTTTGTGGCCGCCATTTATGTTATTTCACACGTGAGTTGTCACTTCCTTACAAAAGTGCTAGAGGTCCAAAGACCTTTGACAGTGTGAGCCATTAAAAAAAGCTTAATAGTATTCATTTTTTTCTTTCTTTTTGCATTTCTACAACCACTACAAGCAAAAACCCAAAAGCAAAATGAAGATTAATACAGTGCAAAATAAACATATCAATTATATAGTTCAAAACAGTAAGGAAAAGCACCCAGAATAAAATCATATAAAGTTAGTATCCTCCCCACCCTCCCACGGAAAAAAAACTCCAGGCCAAGATGTAAAAAAAATTAATCAGAGCATTCAAACCCCCAAAACTGTAAATATAAATAAAAACAAAGAATAATAATGCCGACTACCAAAACTAAAATGAAATTTCAAACAAAAAGAAAACCACAGAACTTACAGAGAGAGAGAAAGCTGAAAGTAAGGGATTAAAGAAAATAGACGTAATCTAAAGAGGAGTTGTGTAAGTATTTAAGAAAAGATCCCCACATCTTTTGAAACTTTATGTCCAAGTTGAGAAGTGAGTAGTGAATTTTTTCAAGGTCTAAACAGCACATAATATCATTAAACCATTGAGCATGGGTGGGTGGGGCAACATCTCTCCATTAAGAAGAATTAAGCGTCTAGCCAAAAGAGAGGCAAAAGATAATGTTCGAAGTTTAGTCAGACTCAAATGTATATCTGCCTCACCCAAGGTACCTAAAAGAGCAATCAGAGGAATAGGTTCTAAGTGGTAATTAAGAATATGGAATAAAGTTAAAAAAACTTCTCTCTAAAATTTCTGTAGACGAGGACAGGCCCAGTACACATGGATAAGAGAAGCCTCGCCACCTTTGCACTTGTCACAGACAGGACTAATGTCAGGATAAAATTGGGCCATTTTAGATTTGGACATGTGAGCCCTATGTACAACCTTAAAGTGTAAAAGACAGTGGCGAGAACTTAGAGAGGTTGAATTAACTGACTTGAAAATTGAGTCCCAAACCGCATCAGATAAAGAAATATTTAAATCATGCTCCCAAAGCAGTTCTAATTTTATCAAAGGGGACACACCTTAGGGTCATTAATTTATCATGAGTAAAAGATATTAATCCTTTGTCCAATGGATTAATAGAAAGAAACAGGTCCACAACGTTTTCCTCGGGCATCACAGGAAAATTGGATAATAAAGGATGAATGAAATGTCTAATAGTATTCTTAGTGCAAGGCTTCAGGATTTGTTGTCTATGGAAATTGGATGGGCTTTGTTGGAGGTTTATTTTTTAAATGGAACTCCTTTAGTAATTGAAGTAAGTAGTCCACTGTCTAGCAAATAGATGTGGGAAAAATTATAATAGAAATTGGTCTTCCTTTATAATTTATGCAAATTCATGTATGCAATTTAGGAATAATCTTATGTTCTGTAAAATATACTACTTTGTGCCATATTGTGACAGATGAGTGAATCGAATCTGTCTACCTTAATTCATTCCTGAAGTCCTTTAACATTCTATACATGGTAGTGTAGTGGTTAGCATAACATGATGGCAGCACCAGTGACCTAGGATCAGTCCCTGCCACTCTCTGTAAGAAGTTTGTACGTTCTTCCCGTGACACTGTGTGTTTCCTCTGGATGCTCTGGTTTCCTCCCACCCGCACCCCAAAGATATACGAGGTTAGTAGGTTAATTGGGCAGGAAGGTTTGTTACCATGCTGTATCTCTAAATTATAGAAATAAACAAACACTTTGGTTTTCTAATAATTCTTAATTGATACTTTGTTTTTTTTGATAGACTAAATAATCGCTTGCAACTCATTCCAACATTGTTACATACACATTGTTAATATTGTGTTTGGGTCTGTTTTTTAATGGAAGTTAGAATCAGCTCTTAATGTTCCACTGTAGCCCACCAGAATGTAATGGTCCTAGGACGTTGTTTACTTTCTGGCCTACAGGTAGTTTCAAGGATTAAATCATCATCCCCTTGATTTTCATCTTGCCTCTTTAATTGCAATGTTGTCATCTGCCAATATAAATCCAGGACCACCAACTCCAGGAACGAGCATCTCCACTGCATCTGGCAGTGGCCAACCATCTTAATTCCTATACCCATTCCCATTCTGTCATGTTGGTCCATGATCTCCTCTTTTGCCACAAATGAGGTCATTCTCAGGGTGGAGGAGCAGTACCATCATAGTCCATTTAGTTAGCCTCCAACCTGATGGCATGAACATCGATTTCTCCTTCCAGTAAAAAAAAAATTGCCCTCTCCCTTTTCTCTTCTATTCCCTCTCTGACCTCTTGCCTCTTCTCCTTACCTGCCTGTCACCTCCCCCTAGTGCCCCTCCTTCTTCCCTTTCTCCCATGGTCCACCCTATCCTGTCAGATTACCTTTTTCTCCAGCCCTTTGCCTTTCCCACCAACCTGGCCTCATCTATCACCTTCCAGCTAGTCCTCCTTCCCCTCTCCGCACCTTTTTATTCTGGCATCTTTCCCACTTCCTTTTCAGTCCTGAACCATATAACCATATAACAATCACAGCACGGAAACAGGCCATTCCGGCCCTCCTAGTCCGTGCCGAACTCTTAATCTCACCTAGTCCCACCTACCCGCACTCAGCCCATAACCCTCCACTCCTTTCCTGTCCATATACCTATCCAATTTTACCTTAAATGACACAACTGAACTGGCCTCTACTACTTCTACAGGAAGCTCATTCCACACAGCTATCACTCTCTGAGTAAAGAAATACCCCCTCGTGTTTCCCTTAAACTTTTGCCCCCAACCCTCAAATCATGTCCTCTCATTTGAATCTCCCCTACTCTCAATGGAAACAGCCTATTCACGTCAACTCTATCTATCCCTCTCAAAATTTTAAATACCTCGATCAAATCCTCCCTCAACCTTCTACGCTCCAATGAATAGAGACCTAACTTGTTCAACCTTTCTCTGTAACTTAAGTGCTGAAACCCAGGTAACATCCTAGTAAATCGTCTCTGCACTCTCTCTAATTTATTGATATCTTTCCTATAATTCGGTGACCAGAACTGTACACAATATTCCAAATTTGGCCTTACCAATGCCTTGTACAATTTTAACATTACATCCCAACTTCTGTACTCAATGCTCTGATTTATAAAGGCCAGCGTTCCAAAAGCCTTCTTCACCACCCTATCTACATGAGACTCCACCTTCAGGGAACTATGCACTGTTATTCCTAGATCTCTCTGTTCCACTGCATTCCTCAATGCCCTACCATTTACCCTGTATGTTCTATTTGGATTATTCCTGCCAAAATGTAGAACCTCACACTTCTCAGCATTAAACTCCATCTGCCAACGTTCAGCCCATTCTTCTAACCGGCATAAATCTCCCTGCAAGCTTTGAAAACCCACCTCATTATCCACAACACCTCCTACCTTAGTATCATCAGCATACTTACTAATCCAATTTACCACCCCATCATCCAGATCATTTATGTATATTACAAACAACATTGGGCCCAAAACAGATCCCTGAGGCACCCCGCTAGTTACCGGCCTCCATCCCGATAAACAATTATCCACCACTACTCTCTGGCATCTCCCATCTAGCCACTGTTGAATCCATTTTATTACTCCAGCATTAATACCTAACGACTGAACCTTCTTAACTAACCTTCCATGTGGAACTTTGTCAAAGGCCTTGCTGAAGTCCATATAGACTACATCCACTGCCTTACCCTCATCAACATTCCTCATAACTACTTCAAAAAATTCAATAAGGTTTGTCAAACTTATTGTTTGACAATAAGTTTTACTGAAGAAGGGTCTCAGCCTGAAACATCAACAGTTTATTAATTTCCATTAATGCTGATGAACCTGCTGAGTTCCTCTAGCACCTTGTGTGTATGTTGCTCTGGATTTTCAGCCTCTGCAGAATCTTGTGTTCACCATTCATATTGTTTCCCACTTGAATTGTCATTTCCTTGCAGAAATGCAAGGGATAGGATCTTTCTAAAACAATGTTGACTTCAGTTTACTGGACGATTTATTAAGAGTGTTAATTAAAAGTATATTTCAAAATATTCATCACAAGAATATAAGAATTGGGAGCAGAAGTAAGCCATCTTGTCCTCTGAACCAGCTCCAGCATTAATTTCAAATTATTGCTAACCTCATTTTCAACTATATTTCCCTGGAGTATACCTAAATCCCTTTATTTCCCTAATATTCAGGTTTGAAATGAATTCACTGACTGAGCTTCATGACTCTTTTGGTTGGGCTTTCTTCTCATCGCAGTCTAAAATGGCCTGCTCCTTATTCAGAGGTGAAGTGTTACCTGCTTTAGATTTCTCAATGACATCCCTCCGCATGCATCCTCTCACTGTTAGAACTTCATAAGTTTCAAAGTGGTATCTGTCACTCTTCTGTACACTAGAAAATACATGCATGCCCGTACTTAATTTTACCTCAAAGCAAGCCTGCCATTTGGGAGCCAGTGAAGTTAATTTTTGATGCTCTACCCCAGTGGCATTTATATCTTTTCAGTAAGACTAAAATTGAGCGCATTAGTCATCAACATCCTATATAATTGCAGTAAGAAATTTTTACTGATTTACTGAAATCATTCATTTTACTATTAAACAAGAATATACTCAAGGTTTAAAGTGATTTGAATTAAATAAGCAATTAAAATAATTAATTATTTTCTACCTTTAAATATTTAAAAATTAAATATAGTTGTATTTTTTTTTATATATGCTTTTAAGTTTTGTGATATCTGGACAACTATATTTGACAATTTCTAAATGAAAATTTTAAATAAGTTGGTGCTTGCTGGTGAGTGTGGGATTTTCACTTAATTAACATTAAAAAATGTTTATTTTGTAGATTGCAGAGAGGTCTAGAGTGTATCTGCATAGCTTGTCTTCTTCACATTGGTACTTATCTGTCTTTGTTTATGTATAGTTTTCTGTAAAATTCTATTGTATTTCTTTTGTCCTGCATCAAAATGAGTCTCAAGGTAGTATATGGTAGCATAGATGTACTTTGATAACACATCTATTTTGAACTTTGAAGTAACAAATTTGGGGATCGATGGGAACAGCAGACAGACTTTGAAGTATTATTATTTTCTTGTGCATTTGGAATTATGTAAACTTGTTTTTAATATAATTTTACTGAAAATGTAATGTGAATTTCATCACAATATTGATTCTCTCTACCACCGCTATCATATAAAGAATTGCATTTGTCAAATCCTCAAGCTCATTGACACAGTTTAAGTAGCTGCAAAGGACCAGAAGATTTTACTGCAGACCCTTTCAGTGGTGTTTTTTTCAGAAATGTGTGGTAATAGTATTAATGGTCTTTATTGATCATTATTCATTTCTGGAGTGAGCCTTTCCTGTGAAATGACTTTTTATTTAACTTGCAATTTCAAAACAAAGTAAATTTTCTTAGATTTGTAGTAAATGTTATTCTTAAGAGCACATTCAAACATATATGTTTGCTAATCCCATTTCTTTTCCAACTGCTACTTAAAGGGGTGAGCTGAATGACAAGAAAGAAAACCATGATGATAGAAGTCCAGGCAGAGGAAAAGAGAGAGTGGCTGCAGACCACAAATCAGAAATATTGGAGAGTCAAGAGAGGAGCAAAGAGAAGGAGAAGAAAACAGACCAAGATTCCGGCAGGAATCATCGATCCAGAAGTAAAGAAAGGGAACAAAAGAAAACAGACAAAGATGACAAACTTGATAATACCAAGTCTAAAAGGAGAGATAAATCGAGGAGCAAAGAAAGAAATCAAAGCAGAAGCAAAGATAAAGAAAAGCAAACCAAAGCCAGAAGCAAGGACAGAGAGCAGAAACAAAACAAAGAAAAGAAGGCAAAATCGAGCAGCAAAGAAAGGGAACATGCAAAAGGCAAAGAGGGGGACAAATATGCAAAATCAAGCAGAGAGCAAGAACGAAATAAAAGTAAAGAGAGAAGAAAACGTGAAAGATCCAGAAGTCGAGAACAGAGTAGAAGCAGAGAGAGGGGGAAACGAGCCAGGTCAAAATCTAGAACTCGTGATCAAGAACAGAGAAATAGTAAAGGAAGGGACAAAGGGTCTGAATCAAAATCCAGCACTTATGATCAAGAACAAAGTAACAACAAGGAAACCCTGAAACAGAGCGAATCAAGAAGTAATGATCGAGAACAAAGTAAAAGTAAGGAGGGACGGAAGCAAGCCAAATCAAAGTCTAAAAGCCGAGACCGCGATGAGAGTAAAAGCAAAGAAAGAGCTAAGCGGGCCAAATCACGATCTAAAAGTCGAGGAAGAAGTAGAAGTGGAGATCGAGAAAGACGGGCCAGATCAAAGTCTAAAAGTAGGGAACGAAGCAAAAGCAGAGAACAAGAAAAAAAGACCAAATCAAAATCTAGAAGTCAGGATCGGGAAGGGAGTAAAAACAAAGACCGAGGGAGAAGGGCCAAATCCAGAAGCAGGGATCGGCAGCATTATAGAAGTAAAGATAGAGGAAGGCGGGGAAAATCTAGAAGTAAAGATAGGGAAAAAGAGAAAAGCAGAGAGAGAGAAAAGCATGTAAACTCCAAAGGTAGAGACAGGGAACATAAACACCGAGAAAACTGGACTAAATCCAGCAGTAATGGTGAGGAACGCAGCAGGAATAAAGATCAAGAAAAGAGAACTCGAAGTAAAGAAAGGAATAGAAGTCAGAGCAAAGAATATCAAAAGAACAGAGATAAAGAACAGAAAAAAAGAGGGCGGTCGAGGAGCAGAGATAGAAGAAGCCCTGAAAAGGACCGGCATGATGACTCTAGGAAAGAAGAGAAATCAAAAAGTTCAGAAGATAAAATTAAGGAGAAGGAGTTAAAAATAGCTGAAATTGTAAGTACAAATGGTAAAAAATTACACAGCAGGGAGCATGAGAAACTGAAGAGCCATAGCACAAGCCAGGTTAGGGATCAAAGCAGTAGTTCTGAGAGTCTGAAAGAGAATGAGGGGAAAAATAAGGAGAAGGAACGAAGTAGTAGCCCCAGTTTAAAGAGGAAAAGGGGCGATAGTAAAAGTGAAAAGAATGAAGAGAAATATGATAAAAGTAACCAGTCAAACAGCAGGGTAAAAGATCAGAACCATGATAAAAAGCATTCAAGTTGTGATTCAGCCCCAAGTTCAGATGAAGATAAAAGTGAATAAATGTGCTTTACAGATAAGCAATCAATTGCCAATAAATGTTTCTGTGATCTTTATTTTTCAGAGGCATGTTTGGGACATGTCTTTTAAACTTGGATTTCTGTTGAGTTTGTTTTTTTTTGACAATCTGCAGCCCGATTATTTGTATTACTGGACTTTTAATAAATTTGTAAAGTGTTGCAAAAGTTGGTTTCATCTAATGACTTAATTTTTGGAGCTTTATTAGTTCTAACTTTTTTTTTGGTTTCTAAAACAACAAATGACATTGCAGATTGAGTTTTGTGTTCTTTATTGTGATCATTTTCATTTATTTTTACTGGCAATATATGTCTGAATGGCTGAAGGCTTTCTGGCAATTTACATTTTATTTTGTTTTTTTCTCCAAAGAGTAGTTTAAGGGAACTTGGTAGGGTTCTTGTTTGAAATAAATTTTAAGGGATTTGATCAAATGTCTCTTTAAAGTTGACTACAATTCAATGTGGTTAACATTAAATTGGCGGTGTTGCTCAGTGAGATCACAAGGGTCCAAAAATGAAAACTGTGGGTACTGGAAATCTGAATTAAGATAAAATGCTGGAAACACTTAGGGCAGGGAATATCTGTGGAGAGGGAGTTAAAGTTAACATTTCAGGACTTAAGATGCTGCCAAAACTGCGGAGTATTTTCAGCTTTTTCTGATAAGGATGATTGATATGGAGTATAAAATGAAAAAAAACATTTAAAACTAGTTTTCAACATTCATCCCTGGAAGTGATTAAATAATTAGTTGATATTTTGTCAACTTGAACACAGTATTATTATAAATATCAGCTTAACTGCCCATGATAAGCTTCATTTTTATATATCACAATTAAAATATTGCAGAATCTTAAATACCTTGTTTTTAGCTTAGTTGTGATGCAATAAACAGTACACAAGACAAACATGATTTGGGAGCTTTAGAACTTTTATTTAATGTAATGTCCTGCCCATCGGTTTGATTTCATCTTTCTCATTTGCTTAGATGTTGATCCTGGCTAAGCTTAAAACTGCAGATAATTAGAGATTACCGATCAGAAATATACATTTTTGAAATTTTGATTCATTTAAACTTACTCTGATTGAACTTGTGTGAAGCACACCATAGTAATGGATCTCAATCGAGCTGAGTCGCAAAATTCTGAAAGTACTGGAGTATAAAAAGTAATTGCAAAGATTGCTATGGAATTTATTCTTTCATGTGATTGTTTAATGGTTAATGCATTACAACACCGCACCAAACATGTTTCATAAAATGAAATGTCATGCTATCATATTTTATTCCAAACCTCTACATTTGGATTAATGTTCCACATAGCTCTTAATCTGGAGAAACAGATACTCCTGCCTCCTCTTTCACCTTAATTCAAAATCCAAGTTCTAAACAGAGATCCATTGAGTAGTTTTAACTAAGATTTAACTGATGGCAAGTTCTACATACCTGTTGTACTACCTAGTCTTGAAAATATCTTCAGGAATCTTAATGCTTGGGGCAAGCAATGTTTAATGTTTATTTCAATTTCTTGTCCTTGAAACTGTCCAAAAGTTATCTTTATCACAGATTCTTTCTTGAAGCATCTTGTATTTTTCTGATTTAAATTTATTCATATGAAAAGATAAAGATTAAAATCTTTATTTTTCTAAACTCATGGAAACAGATTCGTTTCTCCACATAATTAAATTCTGTAGTAATTTCTGAAAGACTGTGTTTCTTTAGAAAGTGTATAGTTACAGTGTATGGTCCTTGTGATATTTTCTACAAAGTTCTATCATGCAATAAAATCATATTGCAAGCATATTTTATTTGTAAAATTTATGATAAATCCTACCTTGCAATAAAATTATTAAAAGCTTCAAGTGCTAATATTAGATCATCTCTCATGTATATAAAGCAGTAACTTTGAGCTGCAGTGTTATGTTTTAAGCATGTAACTTATTCTGTGGTATAAATCTACCTATCAACTGCGAGTACGTCTACCAGTGTGTAGTATATGGCATCTTGGCTGCTGAAGTGGTCAACTAGTGAAGAAAATGAACAACTGCTTAACAGAAACCTGAGTTCTACTTCAGCTGGCACCTGGTCCAAGTGCAGAAACAATTTTTGACTTGTATATAGGATGTGAACATCACTAAGAAGTTTGGTATTTATTATCCATTTCTAATTATCTTTAAGAATGTGTTGGTGAACTACCTTCTTGGATCACTGCAATTGTTCTGCTACGTGAATTCTAATAATCATATAACCTAAAGAGGAACTTGCAGGTGGTGGTGTTTCTGTATATCGAACACTGTTCATCTGCTAGGTGTGGGTGTTTTCAGATTTTGGAGGTACTCAGGAAAGCTTTGACATGTAGGTCTGTTGCTTTTTGTAGTGATAAAAGGAATAGCTGTTTTGAATTGTGGATGAGGTGTCAGTCGTATTGACTGCCTGGTGCTAGATAAATTTGAATTCCATGTCTCAGGTTGAAACTGCTCCTAACCAAATGACGGAAGAATTCTCCATTGTATCTCGTAGATGATGAAAAAGCTTTGGGAGTCAGGAAGTGAGTTACTGCGGAATACTTAACTTATGATCAGATCTTATTGTGGCTAGTTTGGTTTTTTGTGATCGAAGTGAGACAAACGTGAGAAATGAAAATAGAGATTACACACTTCTACATAGTTCAATTAATCAACAGCTAATCACTAGCTTTTTCACTTATAGTGTTAATTTAAATCTTCCCCTTCAACTTTAAAGAAATTATGTTCAATAACCAGTTTTTTTAGAAATGCCAGTTTTTGGAAGATAATCTTTGGGAATAAAAGAACAGAAGGAAAATATGAATCTACAAAAGTGAGAGGGTGGGTTAGTAAGTATACAAATGTTATAAAGATGGGTGGTGTTGACAGCATAGAAGATGGGCAACACAACACAATACAGATCAGTTGCAGGACTGGACAGAGAAATGGCAGATGGGAGTTTAACCTGGCCAAATGGGAAGTGTTGCACATTAGTAGCTCAAATGTAAAGAGACAGTACACTTGTAATGGACCATAGCAGTGTTGATGAGGAGAGGCGTATTGGGGTTCAAAAGTTCATAGCTCTCTGGAAGTGGCTACACAGGTTGATAGGATGGTTAAGAAGGCATATGACGTGCTTGCCTTTATTAGTTGAGGCACTGAGTTCAAAAGTCAGGAAGTTATTTTGCAACTTTATAAAACTAGTTAGGCCACATAGGAATATTGCAGTTCTAGTTGCCCCATTATAGAAAGGATGTTAGGGCTTTGGAGAGGGTGCAGGAAAGGTTTACCAGAATGCTGCCTGGATTAGAAGGCATGTGCTGCAATGAGAGATTGGACAAACTTGTGCTTTCTCTGGAGCAGTGGAGGCTGAGGGGAGATGTGATAGAGGTTTATAAGATTATGAGAAGTATAGGAAGAGTAGGCAAACAGTATCATTTTCCCAAAGTTGAAATGGCTAATACCAGTGGGCTTGCATTTAAGGTGTGAGAGGATGAGTTTAAATGAGATATGAGGGGTAAGTTTTACACGGAGAATGGTGGGAGTCTGGAATGCGCTGCTTGGGGCGGTGGTAGAGGCAGTTAAGTGAAGGATTTTTAAGAGATGTTTAGATAGACACATGAAAATGGAAGTATATGGATATTGTGTAAATAGAATTAGTTAGCTGTTTACTAATTGGTTTGGCACTACATTGTGGGTGAAGGGCCTATTTCTGTGCTATATTTTATTCCTATGGTTTAAACTTTAATGTTTCAAACAAATACTGGTTATGACAGCTAAGTCCTTAGACATTGAAATTTGTAAATACAGCTGCATAAATGTGTAATCCACCAACATTGTGGTGTGCATTTTCTCAGCCTGAATGTGAGACCAGTGATATCTTCATACTTTTGAAGCTATCTTTCGTATTAACTCTCAGAGATGTAACAAAGTATTGATGTGTTTCATTCATTTACCCAGAACATTGACAGAGTAAGCTACGGGTTAGACAGCCTCTTTTTTTTCATCTGTAGTTCTCTGATATGAATGGAGTGGTGGGAGCTGAGGAGAGATTTGATTAAAGGTTTATGATATGCTTGTTTTTTGCCCCATCTTCCCTCAGAGGCTCTTCAACCTCCATGCTAGCTGTTGCTATAAATTGTTCCTATCCTCAAGGGCTGTGCTCTCGTGTCCTTTGTCCCGTTCAAAAACCAAACCTCAATCTGTCCTTGCAAGCAACTGTGCTGCCTTTCATCTCATTCATTTGAACTGTCTCTCATGATTCCTGAAAATTCTGTTCTGCAGCAGCTGAACAACTGTAACAGAAGTCCCAAATGATATCATAAGTGTGAGAGTGAGACATCTCTGAGGCCATTTATGGTAATGATTAAGTGGAATTTATGTTACTCTTACATTTCTTATACACACTATTGGATGACTGTGATAGAACTTACACAAGGGTTTGTATTCCTACCTTAACACTTAATCTCTGGATAGCCTACAGAATCTGTCTTAACCCCTTTCCATCCCTTAGCTGTACAATTGCTAGACTTCTATGTCTCTTGATATTGAGTACAATGATACTAATAAATACAGTGATTTCAAAAGATCAGCAAGATGGTGCCAGTGACCAATGGCGATGATGTGCAGCTAGCTCACTAAACTACTAGATACTCTGGTAGATATACTTCTGAACTGCAGTCTGCAGCCTTTTAAAGATGTTCTTTTGAACCTACTGAACGATCTGGCACTTTTGCAATCTCCAGAGGGATTTAGCCAACTAAACTCTTGAGTGCAGGTATGACTGGGGCATCCATCCCTGAGGATAAGAATAGCAAAAGACAAACCAATGGTCAGCTCCATTACTCTGTGCCTATTAAAGCCTCAAGCAAGATTAAAATCGTCAAGCATGGGAGCGGTAAATCAACAAGTGTTCAGCAAAGTCTGCCCTTGTTTGACTAGCTTCCCTCTTTACCGTCAAGTTCAGCACCAGTTGTTACCCTGCAGCTATCAGGCTCCTGGACAGGCGTCACATGCCTCAGCGCTGAACAGCTTAAACATTAGTCATGATTTAGACTTTGTTCTTCAATCCTTTTGAAATGCCATCAACAGTCCGGTTTGTTAATTTTTGCACATTTTTAAATGATGTACAAGTGAAGTCAACGTGTGTCCTGATCTTGTGCTGCTGGTGTGAAAAGTTAATTTCATGCCATTTATACTCTCCATATATACCTATAGCAACAATGAACTTAAACGTATTTAAGTGAAAATGCTCAATGTTGCCACCTCTTTAGTATATAACACAAGGATCAGAGGACAGAAATCTCATTGACAGGGTGAGAAATAGCCCTGAAACTTCATCTGCCATTGTCTGATACTAACTTGAGTTTAATAGACAACTGAATTTCTCATCGTGCAGAAATTTAAATGTGAATGTTTAGAGGGACACACATGAAATCCATTAAAATCGTAACAAGGCACATCCAAAGAACTAAATACCAATGCCTTCAAAACTTCAACACAAATCTATGTGCTATGGAATTGTCCGAATGTATACTGTGTCCAGAATGTGGGAAAATTCTCATTCGGACTCTGCTGGTGGAAACACTGCCATCATTAAAGTATAGCCCATCACTCTGCTTTTCAAGAATTTTGGATACATTTCTATTTTGCATATCTTCAAGCAAGTACAGTAGATTTAGAGGATAAAATCTTGAAGTGGCCCAGATTAATAGTAAAAGTCAATGGAATTTCAATAAAATGCTCAGTATACTGTACATTGAATGTAGAAAATATTGCTTAAACTTTAGTCATAATTACACTATATTTGTACTTGGTATACTGGTCAAAAGTTCAGAATCTCAAAGCAGGGCACTTATATTTAAATACTATTGGCTATGAAGATCAGTGAACAGATAAAGGAAATATCAAAACCTGTACTGATAAGCAGTCAATTTTTACTTGGCTATTGTTAGGTCAATGTCAAGTAAAATTCCCCTGAAAGGTTTTTATTTTTGGTAGAAATATAATCATTTAGTTGACAGTAGAAAAGTTCTATACTTGTTTCATTGTTTGATATTTATTTGAATCTCTCAAATTCACAACATGACTATCCAAACATTGTTAATTTCATAATACATGCAATCAAATACTTAAGTACATGGTTATTGTGTAGATGATTATGGAGATTAATGTTGGCAATTTAATGTAAGATGCTTGTAAAAGTGATGCAATCAATTTGTCAGTTATAATTTCCAAAGCATTCACCATATAAACCCTAATGATTGTTTGGATTTCTCAATATCGCAGTTGTCATATAACTTTTTAATCATTTCTGTTGTGTTGCTTTTATAATTTGGAAGCTGAATCCCTGAGGCATCCTGGACTTGGTAACTTGGTCTAATTCCACCTTTTTCTTTGAACACAGGACCATGCCCACCACCAATGCCCTGGTGGGCAGCCTTAAGAAGTGGATAAACATTTTGCCCTTTTTTTGAAGCTGTATTAATAACTTCCTGTGCATACTTTTCAAATTTCTTCTTTTCCACTTCAAGCAGAACCATGGTTTTTTGTTCATGTTCCAGTTCATCTGCACGCTCACCTAGTGTCTTTGCTTTCTTTTCAGCCTAGAAATGGACAAAAAAACAAACCTTTGAGACAATACATGGATCATAATTAGGGCATTTATTCTTTAACAGAGGCAAGGGAAAACTGAAGACAATCTTCAAACACCAATGTTAACCTGATCATCCATAAAACATTCTCACAACTGCTTGTTTATTTTAACAACACTGGAAAGGATATTTTTCCCTGAATTATTTCAATCCTTGTAGAATTCCTTATCTAAGTCTATCTCTTTGATAGGCAGAATTCATTGCAAGCACATTGCGAATGCAGAATAAATGGGCCAATTTCTTTAAATGTTAATTCACAATTAACTCATTTGAGCCAATAATGGCAAAAATACTCAGTCTCAACACATTAAAGTGTTCAAACATTTTTATAATCTTATTAAAGTTAATTGCATGTTTGATTAGTTGTTAATCCTTCATTTTGTTTACAATTATGTTAACTTTACATCTTGCTATTTACTGTAAGTAACCTGTATCATAAGTTGACAAACACAAGAGATTGTGCAGATGCTGGAAATCCAGAGCAAGAGACACAAAATGCTGGCGGATTGTAACAGGTCTGGTAGCATCTATAGAAATGAATAAACAGTCAATATTTCTGGCCAAGTCCCTTCATCAGGACTGGAAAGGAAAGGGGGAGATGATAGAATAAAAAGATGGGGGTAGGGGAAGGAGAACAAGCTGGAAAGGGAGAGGTGAAGTTAGGTGAATGGGAAAGATAAAGGCCGGAAAAGAAAGAGCCTGATGAGAATGGACCATGGGAGAAAGAGGGGCAATGGGGAGATGGTAGGCAATGTCCCCTCTAACTTGTAATGACCAATGTGCACAAAAATCAAGTGCTGTGCAATTTTTGCCCAGTGACAACAACATGTGCACATTGAATAATTTCTTCAATAAAAACTATAAATAAGCCAGTTCTAAAATCTGCAGACAAATCATCACCAACTTCCATCAGAAACTGGAAAAGGAAATGTGAGGTAGAGGGTGACAACCTTTTGTGCACAGTTTAAATTCCTTTGTCCACTAGTAGCAAAAGATGTGTGCGTGGGCACACCTTAGAGAGAACATTGGTGGTAGGCAGGTGAGGAGGAGAGGCCAGAATGGGAACAGAAGAAAAAGGAAGCGGGAGGTGAAAAGAAAAAGTTACCAGAAAGTAAATCAATGTTCATGGCTATCTAGGCAGAATATGAGGTGGTGTTCCTCCACCCTGAGAGTGGTCTCATCGTGGTGGAAGAGGAGGACATGCAATGACATTTCAGAACAGGAATGGGAATAGGAATAAAAATGGTTAGCTGCTGGGAAATTTTGCTTTTGGCAGATGGAGCAGAATATTACAAAAGTGGTCACATTTCCATAGATGCTACTTGGCTTGCTGAGTTCCTCCAGCATTTTGTGTATATTGTATCTAAGTTAATACTTACCAATGATTTTAAATTTTGTATAACACTTAGATTAGTTATCATTTATTTTCAATAGTAAGAAATATGATGTTTATCATTAATACCAAGGGATACTATAATTACAGGCAATTACTAACTGACAAAACAATTAGGTAAATCAAGTTACCCATTTCTTTAAAAACAAAAGCCCTATTTATGTTGTGTTTCTTTTTACTTTTCTCTGCTGTCACTTCATATTCACAGGAATTAAGGTAGCCCTCCCAACCAATAGATTTGGAATTAAGTAGGCCATTGTTCAGTCATGCTATGTATCAGGCATACTGGTGAAGAACTGATGATGTTTAACTGTAGATTAATAAATGTTGCCGCAACTGACAGTGAATTAAGATTGTTGACAATTGTTTGTAACTATTATAAATATAAATAGAACTCTTAACTATGTTGGCAAGAAGCATGCTGATATTTACAACATAAAGAGAAATGGGATTTTGCATCATGTGCTTCTCGACTAGAAAATATGTCTTGAGTGTTTGATGTTTTGTTGCTAGTCTTGTTGGTCTTTACACAAATGAAAAGACTATTGCCTGCACATTGAATTATACTTATTTTAGGTTCACTAAATGGGTGTTTTCATTTGTCCTAATGTAAAATCAAACATTGTTGTAATACAAATCGCAAAAATGGGTCATCCTCACTTTAAGAGATTATGATTGTGTTTAGTATCATTAAGAATCATTAAAGCCCAAACTGGATGTTCATAAACAGTGGTCAATTAAGTTTACAATTAGAGATTGGGACATGTTAAAGTTTCTCCCTCTCTATGAGGCAGATAAAAATACATGGATCTCCAGAGACCTTCCCCTTCCCCCAAGACTTACAAAGGGATTGATTGCACTCCAAAACAGGTGCTCCCCAGTTAATTTGAGGAGCAGCACTAAGGGCCATGGATCAGACTTCAACAGAACACAGATGCTTTGATCTCTGCCCAGTGCCATTGAGTAAAATTTAAATGATTTTGAGAAGTCGGGATAAAATTTATAAAATTACATCCAAGAAGGGATACATGAAATTGTGTGATACTTTCATACTGATGTGTCATTGTGAGTGAATAGTCTTTATTGTTAATTCACAATTCTGATGAAAGGGTTTCGACATGAACCTGTAACTATCATTCTTGTTTCACAAATTCCATCTAAACTACAACATTTCCAGAATGTTCTAGGTCTTTTTTGAGATTTTCAGCATCCGCAGTTCTTTAGATTCTTAGTTACTGACAAAGGTCCTGATTTCCTTATCTAATTACTCTCAGTATGTTAATAATACCCACTGTGCATGTTCATTATGTTGTTATGTGTACAAAATATATAACTATATAACAATCACAGCACGGAAACAGGCCATTCCGGCCCTCCTAGTCCGTGCCGAACTCTTAATCTCACCTAGTCCCACCTACCTGCACTCAGCCCATAACCCTCCACTCCTTTCCTGTCCATATACCTATCCAATTTTACCTTAAATGACACAACTGAACTGGCCTCTACTACTTCTACAGGAAGCTCATTCCACACAGCTATCACTCTCTGAGTAAAGAAATACCCCCTTGTGTTTCCCTTAAACTTTTGCCCCCTAACTCTCAAATCATGTCCTCTCGTTTGAATGTCCCCTACTCTCAATGGAAACAGCCTATTCACGTCAACTCTATCTATCCCTCTCAACATTTTAAATACCTCGATCAAATCCCCCCTCAACCTTCTACGCTCCAATGAATAGAGACCTAACTTGTTCAACCTTTCTCTGTAACTTAAGTGCTGAAACCCAGAAATGACATCTCATTCAGGTGAATTATGACAGTAAGTATATGTATGACAGTTCTACAGAAAATGGATTTAAAAAACTTTATCTAGAACACATTTGTGCAAAATCAACGTGTAAAAATGAACTGATACATCCAGTAGTCAGCATAAAATTAGGAAAAAGAAAAATCAGTTTGGGATCTGTTTTCACCATCCAGAATCACATGATAAAGATTGGAGCAAAGGAAAGTAGAACCAGGAGCTTCCCTATGTGAATAAAATATATAATTTCATAAAACTCACCATTTGTTCAACAAGGAAAGATTGTATGTTTCTGCCTTCTTCCAGATTCTTAAGCTTTTTCTTTTTTTCCTTTTCATTATGCATATAATCTGCTTCCAATTTGGCATGAAGGGTTTCAATTGCTTGTAATTTTTCTTCTTTTTCCTTCTCCTCATGTTCTTTCAGCTAAACAGACATTATCTGGTTAAGTTACATTGCCTCAAAGTGTATTCATTAAAGAATCATTAAGCATTGTATTAGCTAAAGTGAAATATCACCTCCGTGTTCTCCACTGCCTGAGCAGTTGACTTGGAAACACTTCAATTTGCCAACAGATGCTATTTCATTAGCTCTTCTCTCAGCTCTGGAACAACTGGACAATAATGATGCATACATCAGGATGCTCTTCATTGACTACAGCTCTGCTTCAACATTATCATCACTTCAGAATTAGACATTAAGCTACATTACCTCAAACACTATGCTCCAAGCCTTGATGTCTCCTTGTGCATGAAAGGATGTGCTGAAATGGGAGAAGGTTGAAAGGTGATTCAAGAAAATGATTCCAGAATTGAATGGCTTGTCATATGAAGAATGTTTGATGGCTCTGGGCCTGTATTCACTAGAATTCCAAGGAATGAGGGGTGACCTAATTGAAACCTATCGTATGGTGAAAAGCCTTGACAGAATTGATGTGGAGAGGTTGTTTCCTATGGTGGGAGAGTCTAAAACCAGAGGATACAGCCTCACAATAAAGAGGCATCTTTAGAATAGAGATGAGGAGGAATTTCTTTAGGCAAAGAACGGTGAATCTGTGGAATTCTTTGCCATAGACAGCTCTGGAAGCCAGGTTTTTATGTATTTTTAATGCAGAGGTTGATAGATTCTTGATTAGGGCAAGAAGGGACACGGGGAAGGTAGGAGATTGGGGCTGAGAGGAAAATTGGATCAGCCATGATGAAATGGTGGAGCAGACTCAATAGGCCAAATGGCTTAATTCTGCTCCTATATCTTACGGGTCTTATGGTCAAGAGAGCAATCCCTATGGAAAGCAGAGAGTGGTGGTGGGAGTTGGGGAGATAGATAAGTGATAGGATCCCGTTGTAGATAGCGGAAGTTATAGAGAATGATGTGCTCGGGGTGGTTGGTGAGGATAAGGGGAAGCCTATCCCTATTATAGCGGCAAGAGGATGGTGAGGGTAGCATTGATCATTGTGGAAGGGAAACCCTGTTCTTTGAAAAAGAAGGACACCTCAGATGTTGTAGAATTGAAAGGTTCATCTTGAGAACAGATGCAGTGGAAACAACAGAAATGAGAAAAGAGAATAACATTCTTACAAGTGACTGTGAGAAGAGTGATAGTCAAGTCATAGGTATAGAGATATAGAATTTATTTTCTCTATTCTGTGTATCAAATGATACCTTTCCTCTATTCAATGATTCCTTATATTCTTTAATGCCTATATCCATACTTTCATCACATTCTCTTTAATAAAGGTGTCTCAATCAATCATAAGTTTTGAGAGTTTGGTATGTTACCAAAGTCTAGTCATGGAGAGCATTCTTTCTGGTTATATCACTACCTGGTAAGGAGGCTCCAATATACAGGAACAAAAGAGATTGCAGGAGGTTACGCAATTTAACTTTGGTAGGACTTATAATGGATTAGTTCACTGTCTATCTGTTATTAAGTCCTACTGAAGTTAAATTGCATTCTCATAGTATTAGGATCAAAATCAGAACTTGGTTTATTATCACTGACAAATGTCATGAAATCTGTTGCTTTGTGGCAGCAGTACAGTGCAATACATAAAAATGACTAAGTTAGAACAAGAAATATATCAAATGAAATTAATATTGCAAAAAGAGAGAAAAAGGGGTTCATGGATCATTCAGAAATCTTAAGGTTCTTGTACTTCCACCCTGATGGTAGTAATGAGAAGAGAGCATGTTCTAGATGGTAAGGATCCTTAATGATGGATGCATCTTCTTGAGGTACTGTCTATTGAAGGTGTTCTTGATGATGGGCCAATGTAATAAAATTTTATTTTCCCTATTTATAACATGACTTTAACCATGCAGATAATTTCAACTTGGATGTCCAAAATGGGCAGTAGCATGTTTATGGGCAGTAGTATGTGCTACCCCTAATTTTATTTCTACTTGGATCAGGTTTGGCATACAATAGATAAACATGCAACTGCCTATTTTGGATGTCCAAGTTGAAATTACCTGCCACATTATAAAGAGGGAAAATAAGATGCACAAGAAACAGCAAAACCTGCAAGTATTTTACCATCATAATTCTGTGTTCTTCAATTCCCTTCATATCTGCCACTAATTTTTCTTTTTTTTTCTTTATTTCCATCTCTCTTGCAGCTTCCTTTTCTGCTGCTGCTTTCTTAATGCGGTCTGTTTCATCTCGTGCTTCCTCTCTCATTTGTTCACTTATTATTTTCAACATCCTATTTCTTTGATCTTCCTTCTCCCTAAAATTGCCAGAAAATTGAAAAAGGACATAACATTTCAACTGTTCTACAGTTTCTTATTAAATAAAAAAACATAAAAAATCAATTATTACAAATAAACTACCCTTAATAAAACAAAAAAGACATTTCAAATACAGCAGGCAATTCATTTTGAAATCATGAACATAGAGAGAAAGCATATGAGAGGAGTTAAAGTAAATATCTTAAACTCAAGGGATAGGTGGCCTATTTTACTACATAGGGAAATGTCAGCCACAAGTTGAATCCAGGCAGGTCTCTGGATAATCAGCTTTCTACAATAGGAATCAACTATTGTTCTGCATTATTCATTTTCAATATACAGATGAAACCCAAGATCCATCACCATCTGGTTTTATGATGCAGTGTTTCCCTATGAGTGGTGGTGCAGTTTCCTTAAAGAAAAAACAGCACACTTTTGACATTTTTCGCAGCTCCCAGTAAAAGATATAAAAATTATAGAACCATAGAACATTACAGCACAGAAACAGGCCTTTTGGCCCTTCTTAGCTGTGCCGAACCATTTTTCTGCCTAGTCCCACTGACCTGCGCACGGTCCATATCCCTCCATACACCTCTCATCTGTGTACCTGTCCAAGTTTTTCTTAAATGTTAAAAGTGAGCCTGCATTCACCACTTCAACTGGCAGCTATTTTCTGAGATATTCCAGATAAATGTTTATTTGGCAAAAATATGCTGGGTTGTTTCTTACTTGTCAATTTCTGCTTGTCTTTCTTTCCTAAGCTTCATCATTTTTTGTTTTGCTAAAACATATAACCTGATATCTTCATCTTGTAATTCTTCTTTTTGCTTTTCTAGTGCTTTAATTAAATTATTGTTCTCAACATGTGCCTGAAAATCAAAAAATTGAGAATTAATTTATCTTATGATTTTAATGTAAACATCCCAAGTTTCAGAAAAGCATTGTCATACGATATTAGATCAGATGACCCTAACCATGGCAAAGTGGTAGATTTTAAACAGTGTCTTCAGAGGGGAAAGTGATAGAAGGACAAACGGGTCTGTACAGAGAGAGAATTCATAGCCTTGATAACTGAAGGCATAGCCTCTGATAGAAGAGCACTTAAATTTGGGAATGACCAAAAGGCCAGAAATCAGGCAGTTCAAAGGTCTTGGAGGACTGTAAGTTAGCCAGAGATAATGGAATTACGAAGAGGTATGTCTAAAGGTGAGAACTGTAAAATGTATGTTACTTAACCAGAACCACAGAAGTTATGGGTAAACTGAACTTGGTGCAAGTTATAATCAGTAAGCAGCCAAACCACCAAAGAAAATTAATTTAATTTGTTTATGTAATTAAGCATGTAATTTATTTAACTGAAGTGAGCAATTCAAAGATGTTAAATGTCTTTCATTGTGAAGGTCAGTATCTTTTAAGCCTGATACCATTCTCCTGCTGCAGTTAGGGCAACTCAGGATATTTTGCTGTTCCCTGGCATTCCAAAGTATAGCATATTTATTTTGGATGAACATAGTGAGCTGACAGTCAAAGAAAATTTGGCAGCATGTCAAAAGATGAAGACTACTGTACAGAATGGAGTAGATAAAACGGCAAATATTGAAAATGGAACCTCTTTGTATTTCCTGAATTACAATTTATTATAAAAGAGCTGTGTTTCCCTTGATCTCCTTGTTTCTTTCTCCTGTTGAAGTAAAATATAGCATCTCATTATTAGATCATAAGACATAGGAGCAGAATTAGGCCATTCTATCTCCAAGTATACCGAAACCTCATCCTTAACAATAAAGTCGAATGCTTTCCCTACCACTGGGGTTAGGCTGACTGAGCTATAATTTCCTTTCTTTTGCTTTCCTCTCTTCTTAAAGAGTGGAGTGACACTTGCAATCTTCCATTCCTCCGGGGCCATGCCAGAATCAAGTGATTCTTGAAAGATTATGACCAATGCATCCGTTATTTCTTCAGCAATCTCTCTCAGGACTCTGGGATGGAGTCCATCTGGTCCAGGTGACTTTTCCACCTTAAGTCCTTTGAGCTTGCCTAGCACTTTTCTCTTTTTAATAGCAATGGCACTTACTCCCGTTTCCTGACAGTCACAGACCTGTGGCACACTGCTAGTGTCTTCCACAGTGAAGACAGATGCGAAGTACTCGTTAAGTTCACCTGCAATTTCTTTGTCCCCATTACTACCTCATCAGCATCATTTTCCAGTGGTCCAATATCAACTCTCACCCCCCTTTTATTCTTTATAAAACTGAGAAAACTTTTGGTATCCTGCTTTATATTATTAGCTAGTTTGCCTTTATATTTTATCTTTTCCCTATTATAGTTTTTTTAGTTGCCTTTTGTTGGATGTTAAAAACTTCCCAATCATCCAACTTCCCACTCACTTTTGCTATATTATATGCCCTTTCCTTGGCTTCTGTGCAATCCTTAACTTCCCTTGTTGCCTACCCCTGCCATTTGAGAACAACATCTTCTGTGGGACATATCCTGCTCCTTGTGAACTATTCCCAGAAACTTCAACCATCTCTGTTCTGCTGTCATCCCTGCTAGTATCCTCCTCCAATCCACCTGGGCAAGCTCCTCTCTCATGCCTCTGTAATTCCCTTTATTCCATTGCGATACTGATACATGTGACTTATGCTTTTCCCTCTCAAACTGCAGTATGAATTCAATCATATTATGATCACCAACTCCTATGTGTTTCTTTTCATTAAGCTCTCTAATAAGATCTGGGTTATTACACAACCCCCAACCTAAGACAGCCTCTCCCCATGCAGGCTCAAGCACAAGCTGCTCTGAAAAGCCATCTCATAATCATTCAATAAATTCCCTCTCTTACACCAACCTGTTTTTCTCAATCCTCTTGCTTGTTGAAGTCCCCCATTACAATTGTGACATTACCCTTATTACATGCCTTTTCCAGCTCCCTTCGCAATCTCAACCCCACATCTTGGTTTCTTTTTGGAGACATATACATGATTCCGATAATATTTATTTTACCCTTGCAATTTCTTAACTCCACCCACAAGACCCTATGTCACCTCTTTCTAAAGATGTAATTCCATCGCTTACCCACAGAGCCTCACCACTGCCTATGCCTTCCTGCCTGTCCTTTCGATACAAAGTATATCTTTTGATATTAAGATCCCATCTATGACCTTCTTTCAGCCACAACTCAGTGATGCCCGCAGTGTCATACTGACCAATCTCTAAGTTCATCCACCTTATTCCAAATGCTACATGCATTTAAATACAACACCCTCAGTCCTGCATTCTTCATCCTTTATTTTGCCTTTGTGATACAATTTAACTCTTTGCTCTGTCTGCACTTGTACCCAATCATTGGCTTGTCCTTCCTTACCTTCATGTTACATCCATCATCTACTTGTAAACCTGCTGGCTCATCCTCAGCTCTATCATACTGGTTCCCAACCCCGCCATATTAAACTGCTCCCAACAGCTCTAGTAAACCTGCCTGCAAGAATATTGGTCCCCCTTGGATTCAACCCGTTCCTTTTGTACATGTCCCACTTGCCACAGAAGAGGTCCTAATTACCCAAAACGTACAAAAAAGCTGGATGAACTCAGCAGGTCAGGCAGCATACCCAAAAATCTGCCCCTGCTCCAATTCTTCAGCCGCACATTTATCTGCCACTCATTCTATCCTATCCTCACTATCACCTGGCATGGGCAGCAATACTGAGATTGCTACCCTTGAGATCCTGCTTGTCAGTTTCCTTCCTAATTGCCTGTATTCTTTTTTCAGGACATCCTCCATTTTTCTACCCATGTTGTTGGTACCAATATGTACCACGACTTCTAGCTGCTCACCTTCCCTTTCCAGGATATTGTGGATGCATTCAGAAACACAGTGGACCCTGGCACCTGGGAGGCTAACTATCATCCAAGCTTCCTTTTCGCGTCCACAGAATCACCTATCTGAATAGTCCAAGATCAATCTAACCCTTCCCTTGCACATAGCCCTCCATTTATCTTTTGTCGATGTGCCTATCTAAGAGTATCTAAATTGTCCCTCATGCATTTACCTCTACCACCACCATCTACGCACTTAACACTCTCTACGTTAAAAAAAACCTATCTCGGACATCCCACTGTACTTTCCTCCAATCGCCTTAAAAGTATGTCCTCTCATATTAGCCATTGCCACACTGTGAAAATTACACTAGTTGTCCGTTCAATCTATGCCTCTTTTCATCCTATACACAACTTGCCTCTCTTCCTTCTTCACTCTAAAGAGAAAAGCCCTAGCTTGTTCAACTTTTCCCAATAAGACACGTTCCAGGCAACATCTTGGTAAATCTCCTCTGCACCTAAAATTTCCACATATTCTTCTTATAATGAGACTACCAGAACTGAACTCAATACTGCAAGTGTGGTCTAACCAGAGCTTTATAAAGCTGCAACATTACCTCATGGTTCTTGAATCCCCTGACTTAATGAAGGTCAAACACACCATATGCCTTCTTAACCACCCTATCAACATGCATGGCAATTTTGAGTTATCTATTGACTTGGACCCCAAGATCTTCAGTTCCTCCACAATGCTAAGAATCCTGTAATTAGTCTTGTACTCTGCCTTCAAGTTCAACTTTCCAAAGTGCATCACTTCATACATTTCCAGATTTAACTTCTTTTGCCATCTCTCAGCCCAGCTCTGCATCCTGTCAATCAGGAGTGTAGTTGTAGCCAGAGCGCACCCAGCACATCTTTAAGAAAAAAGCCAAAATAAACAAGCTAATTAATGAGGTGCTGCCCCGAAGCCAGTCTTCATCAGAGGAACTGAGGTGGAGAGGGTCAATAACTTAAATTCTTCGGCATTAAGGATCGACATTTCTCTCTCTGAAAAATGTTAGAGGATCTGGCCTGGGACCAGCACGTAACTGCCATTACAAAGAAAGCACGGCAGCACCTATACTTAATTAGAAGTTTCTGTAGATTCAACATGTCACCTCGATCCTGATAGCCCTGTCTTTTCAGCCTATCTGGGCCGGCGTTTAACAGCTAAAGGCTCCAGCACCCTGGAAAGAGGAGTGAACATCACGTGGAGCAAGTGAAATCGGCAATCGCCTCTGATCTGGGCCGACATTTACCTGCTGGGCTGCACCTGATTAATTAGCTGGCTTATTTCGGCTTTTTTCTTAAAGATGTGTTGGGTGCGCTCCGGCTAGCACTGCACCCCTACTGTCAATATCCCATTGTAACCGACAACAAACTTCTAAACTGTCCGCAACACCACCAACCCATATAGGCATATTCTGAATCTAGTGCTCACTTTTTGACAATGAAACTCATTGTAGAGAGATCAAAGTATTCCAGTTAGATTGACTAAACTATTCCACCTTTTCATTGTCATTTGGATTCTCACCTGAGTGAAACTATGGTATTCTACTTTTTATTTGACCTAGTGTGATAGGCAAGCACTTGTGAAATAAGGATGGATTTTTGATTTTATAAAGCCAAAAGCCCATAATCCAAGACCCCACCTGCCCTGGACATTCTCCCTTCTCCCCTCTCCCATCGGGCAGGAATAGAAAAGTCTGCAAACACATACCAACAGGCTCAAGAACAGCTTCTATCCTGTTGTTATAAGATGATTAAATGATTCTCTGGTATGATAAGATGGACTGTTGTCTTCATAATCTACCTTGTTATGATCTTGCACCTTATTATTTGCATTGCATTGTCTCTGTAGCCTATGCACTTTATTCTGCAGTCTTTTATTACTTCACCTTTATTTTACCTGTATCCCACACTGTATAATGATTTGATCTGTCTGAACAGTGGATAAGACAAGCTTTTCACTGTACTTCAGTATATATAATAATAATAAACTAATCCCAATTCCAAATAAAGTAAAATTTAAGAGTAAGTGATAGCTTAGATATTTGTACTGTTAATCCATTAAATAATCAACTTTTCCGAGCAAAGCTTTAGGAGCGTTACAGGAAAGCAAAAAGATATCATATCAGAAATCAAATTCAAGGTCCTCTATGACAACAAACCACTAGAATTTCTGGAACCACATGTTACTCAACTCATTAAGATGAAGAAGTTCTTGAAGCCTACCATTTGATTGATCTTATTGTTATATTTTTCTTGCTTTTTTAGTTCTTCAATTTTACTAAGTTCCCATTTGTACAACTGCGCCAATTTCTTGATTTCTCTTCCTTCCATTATATCTTGTTGCTTCTCTTGTTTTCTTAGTTGTTCCTGTTCTTTTATCCTGCCATCAAATAAATCTTTAAATGCCATTGTAATAATGAAAAGTTAGTGAACAAATGAGTAACTTTCACCATACGCTTTCATAAAACATTGCACTTGGTTTCAAAAGTTGCAGCTGGTATCAAATATGCACGCATACTGTTGCTATTTCTCATGACACAGGTCAAAGTTAGTCATGGTGAGAGAAGTGGCAGATAATATTAAAATGTTTGCTATTTGTGGGCTCAGAGGAAATCAGGCACTTAAATTGTAATATTTTCAGTATCAAGAGAACATCCACCACTGCCACTTTGTGCAATGGACCAAAGAGGTTTTTGAGGCAGGAGTGTAACTGCCAGAACCATTCTAAAGATACCCAACTTTTGTCCCTCCCAAGATGTTTTACAGTGGCACAGCAGTTATCACGACTGCTTCACAGCTTCAGGGACCAATTCAGATCCTGATGTCAGCTGCTGTCTGTGTAGAGTTTGCACTTCCTCTTGTGACTACAAGGTTTCTCCTGTGTAGTCCGGTTTCCTCAAACATCCCAAAGAAGTGATGGAAGATTTATTGGCTATTGTAAATAATCCCTTAGAATGGTAATAAAAAACTAAGTTGCAGGGCTACTGAGAAATAAAGAGAGAGTGAATGAAACAAATGGGATTTGCTCTGCTAGAACCAGCAAGGATCAAATGAACTGAATGTTCTCCCTCTCAGTCATAATAAGTAACTAACCAAGACAAACACACTTAAATCCCTTCCAAAAATGTTAGTTTAATTACATTGTCCTTGAAGATTTCGGACCATGGTAATAATTTGAATCTCCAAATGCTTTCCACTGCTACACTTCATCTAACAGGTATACCTAGTCTCACCAAATCACCTTCTTCTTCAGGGCTGGAAAACCAGAAATTACAAGTACAGCAAATTATTATTTTTTTCTCCCAGTATTCTGTATCTTAAGTTGATGGCCACATCTAAAGAAAGCCTAGGCAGCAGCCCAACAATATCCCTTATGGACAACACATTTAGGTCCAACTCTGATTCACTTATGTATTGAGATGCAGCACAGAATAGGCCTTTCCAGCCCTTCAAGTCATGCTAACCAGCAATCCCCTAATTTATCGTAGTCTAATCACAACACAATTTACAATGACCAATTGACCCACCAACTATTACACCTTTGGACTGTGGGACAAAACTGGAGCACCTGGAAGAAACTCACGTAATCACAGGGAGAACGTACAAACTCCTTACAAAGAGCAGCGGGAATTAAATCTGGGTTACCTGTACTGTATAGCATTGTTCTAACCACTATGCTACCATGTCGTCCAGTACTATTGTGATGATAATACAAATTCCTGGATTAGAAGAACCAGGAGTTTTCAAGCCCCAGTTTTAACAGCATACTTATAATGCAATTTTTTGTCAAGCATATTCAGAATTATGAAGCTGTTATGTAGTTTTTTTGTAACTATTTGCTATTTATATTAAAAGAAACAGTTAAAAGAAATAAACTTATATTGAATTTTTTATGATCTAAGAATGTCCCAAAGCACTTTGCATCCTATCTGATTTAGAGTCACAGTTGAAGTGTAGGAAGAACTGTCCTACAGGAAGCATCAATAAATAATTATATGATAATATCAGACTTTATTTTCAGTCATGTTGATTTAAATGTAAATATTGGTATGGACTCCAAAATATAACTTCCCTGCAGTTCTTCCCTGCAATATTGCCATGGATCTTTTACATTCAGATTATGGATTATAACAGGCTTTAGTGTAAAATCTTTGAAAAATACCACTTTCAATAGTATCATTTTTACATAATTTACAAATCAAACAAATGAACTTCAAAACTATAATCAAAATCAATTCTTTACTCACTGTTGCTGATGGAAATCAGAAAGAGCTTTTCTCTGTTCTTTCTGTTTTAGCATATTTTGATACTCTGTATCCTCACTTGTGTACCTTTGGCGTTGCATTTCCTCCACAAATTGTTTTTCTTGACTTTTAAGAAGATGTTCCCTTTTCCGGTTCAATTCAATCTGGGCTTCTCGCTCTTTAAGCGTTTCAGTGAACATCAGTGCAGCCTACAAAAATGTGTGTGTTCATTATGACAAACACTGATGTCATGTAGATTGTCCAATAAAACTGTCTGATCAGATGAAGTTATATAATGAAATTACAAATTCATTACATTTATTCACATCAACATGACTCCTAGACTGAATTTTGACTTTCATACACATCACCATTTCTAACTCTACATTTCTTGTACACTGTTTGTGTTCTTAGGTAACTTGAACGTGGATATTAAGCATTTTCATAGAAATAATGTTACAAAAATCAATGTAATGCATCTCTACCATGTTTAAGGTGATATGTCCCTCTTAGGCCACCAAATCCAATTTCTGTACATATGCATAGGCCTGCAATCAGCTCGAAGTATTGTGGGTACACATAGTTTGAACAATTTGAGATAAACTGGAACATTCTGTTAATACTAAAAGCAAAAATCTTAACAAAATATCAATTACACCTCCTCTCCCTCTGCTTCCAAGTAAGGATTCCATTCTATTCTCTGAATTTTGCATTTCCACCTGATGATAAGACTTTCCATTCCATTGCTCTGAGATACCTAGTTTTTTTAAAATTAAACATGGCTTTCCTTCTGCAATATTTGACTGAGGTCTTAAACATGATAACTCTATTTCCCACACTTCTCATACTCCCTCTCCTCCCATGAAGAAAAAAAGATAGGTTTCCCCTTGTTCTTACTTATCATGCCACCCACCCCCACCATCCTCCACGTTTAATGGATCATACCGGGAATTACCACCAACTTCGACAAGATGCCACCATCAAACATATTGTTACCACCACTCATAGGAAATGTAATACCTGGCATTTAACCTCTTCTACCATTCCTGGAACATAAAGTTTTTCAGATGAAGCAGCAATTCACGTGTACTACTTCCAAGGCAGTCTATTACACTGAGGTGCTCTTGACATTGTCTCCTCAACAGTGGAAGAATCAAACCCAAATTGGTTGACTACTTTGCACAACACCTCTGTTTGGTTTGCAAGGGAGATCCAGACCTTACAACTATGCAACATGTTAATCCTCATTCCACTCCTACTCAGACCACTCTTTTTTTTGGACCTCTGTGCTAACTTTTAGTATTAAATAAACACTAAAAATTATTTTTACAGTGTAACTCCTAATCTCTCAATGGCAATAAATTATTCCATTTATTTTTTCAGCAGATGGCCTCAGACTTATCCATATTGAACTTTTCACCCCACTCCCTGTAATACACATGCTATGCTTCCTATCAATGTAATTCTACAAAGCTGAAAGAACAACTGATTTGGATGAATTAATAGGTTGAAGCATTGGTTAGGTAATGTTGAAATCCAGTCAAATGAATAAAGCAAGTTAACTATGATGATGGATTAATTAAGAAATAATTTAATTTCTGGAGCAAACTTATAAGATTGATAAAATAAAATCAATTTTATAATATTCAATTACAATAATTTTTAATTCAAAAGATATTATAAACTTCTTAGAAAAAAACATTATACTGTACATTAAATCCTTTCACTCTATCAGTTTGATAGAAAAGCAGAGTTTCAGCCCGTTCCAGATGTTCTTTTCTTTTCTGTTCCATATATTTTGCCTCTTCTAAATCTATTTGTCTCCTATACTCTTCTTCCTTTTCTTTACGTTGTTTTCCTGCATCAAGTCTTTTTTGTCTGTGACCCTAGGATAGATTGTACATTGTTTTTAGAAATTAGCTTTTGAAAACATTTTAACATTTTCGCTATGAGACATTAACTTTTCAATTACATAACATTTAATTTACTCTTGATACAAGATCCTCAGCAGTTGATTCTATCATAATAATTGTTTCCACAGAGGCAATCAGTGCTTTTGCATGAAATGTAATATACCTTTATTACAGTTCTGAGGCTCTGAAGTTCAGTATGGTTATTCTGTAAGTAGTTAATTATGAATATTAATATATGTATTCAAATCTGTGGATTAAAATACTTACTATAGCTTGAGCACATTATTAGTCAAGTGTTTATTTGACTTCTTTTGGCTTCCCACAGCCATTGAGTATATAAATTTATCCCAAGGATGGTGGTTATTTTAAGAAATGACTCAAAATCAGATGTTTAGATATGATGTTAACATGAAGTGTATACAAGAACACATGCAGAGATTATTTTAAAAAATAAGCCTTTTGGCATTATATAAAATATTATTTAGAATAAGTTAGTCATGGCATTCAATTAAAATCAATACATTGCCATACCAATATAGAAGGGACAAATGCTAAAATTAAGTGTCTATTGCGGCAATGGCTCCAGTGTATATATGGGGAATAAATTCCTTCTACAGTAAGGAATTAAATAAGAGATTGAAAGATAGTGTGTCCTTAGAAGCAGCAAGCCTAGCCAAGGTATGCACTTTTCAATGAAGACTTAACTATAGCAACTTACTTAACCACTAAACACATGATCAACAAATACAGCAACATATTATTCCCGATATTTCACTGTATTCTTGTGCTTTAGGAATTTAATGCAGTTTGACCAGGGATAACAGACAGAAATAGAGAGAAGACAACGTACTAGAGTTAGGTGTCTGATATTATAACTTCTTACAATCATGTGTGAGAATACCCGAAAAAGAACCTTGCAATGTTTAGTATCTAAAAGGACAAAGGGTTCAGGCACATGGGAGCATCAGCACCTGCATTTTCTCCTCCAAATGATTGCTATTCCCTCTTTCATTTGATCTAATTTGCTAAGACAAAATCCTATAACTTTACTCTTCAACATCACTAGAGAAATACCTTTGGAAGTAGTACAGCAATTCAGAAAGGTGGTTCACACCACTTGCTCAATCAATGTCATTTAGTATGTCCTCCTCTTCTGTGCCAGGTACCCATAATCCTCAATTGTTCTATCTTTCAAATATTTATCTATCTCCACTTTAAATATATTTAATGATCTGGCCTCCATCACTCTCAGGAGCAGAGAATTCCAGAGTATCACTACCCTCTCAGAGAAGTAATTTTTATGTAGCTCAGTTTTTAATGATCAGTCCCTTATTAAGCAGCTATGTCCCTTGTTCATAATTCTCCCACTAGTTAAAAATCTCAACCTCTACTCAGTCAAACTGCCTTAGGATTGTATATCCGATTATTTTTCCAGTAGCCCAATTAAATCAGGAGAGAGAGGGGAGGGAACTCACAGGTTTGTGAGTGAGATTTTAAAAAACGAGCGTTCTTGGGCTTTTGACATTTTCTAGAGCCTCAATTAAACAGTGATTCATTAGCAAGGGCAAATAGAAATAAGGTACCAACAAGCAGAGAAGCCATTGTTGGTGCGGCCATTGTGTGAGTGGACCAGTGTTAAGAGTGGGAGGCTTGGGCTCATCAAGCTTTGGTGAGAACAGGTTTGGGTCAGGTAGGTGTCTGGTAGGTTTTTTCTTTATTCTTTGTCTGTTAGTAATATAGTTAGAGCAGTGAGGATGGCTTTAGGGGCTGTGTTTTGTTCTTTCAGTGAAGTGTGAGAGTTCTGGCAGACCTCCAGCATCCCAGATAACCTCAACAGCTGCAGCTCCTTGGAGGCCATGTTAAGGAACTTCGGCTCATATGGGAAACTGAGGAGGTGATAGATAGGAGTGTTTGGGAAGTAGTTACCCCTAAGATGCAGGAGGAAAGTACCTGGGTCAGGAGACAAAAAGGAAATGGGAAACCAGTGTAGAGTACCCTTGTAGCCATTCTTCCCAATAATAAGTATACTGCTTTGAATACTATTGGCAAGGAAGCTAGGGGGAAACTGCAGAGATGCTGTCTCTGGCACTGAGTCTGGCGCTGTGGCTCAGAAGGGGAGAGGGGAGAAGATGACTGCAGTAGTGATAGATTTCGTAGTTAGAGGACTAGACACGAGATTCAGTAGACGCAACTGAGACACCTGGAAAGTGTGTTGCCTCTTATATGCCAGAATCAGGGATGTCTCAGATGGGGTCCATAGCATTCTAAAGGGAAAGGGTGAGCAGCCAGAAGTCTTGGTACATATTGGCACCAATGACAGAGGTAGGAAAAGGGAGGAGGTCCTGAAGAGACAATATAGGGAGCTAGGTAGAAACCTGAAATGCAGCACTTCCAGGGTAGTAATCACTGGATTACTGCCTGTACAACATGTCAGTGAGGGTAAGAATAGGATGATTTGGCAGATAATGGATGGTTGAGGAACTGTTGCAGGGGGCAGGGTTCTTCAGATTTCTGGATCATTGAGATCTCTTCTGGGAAAGCTACTGAAGGTGTTATATTTGAATGCATGAAGTATATAGAATAAGGTAGATGAGCTTGTAGCACAGTTAGAAACTGACAGGTATGAGTTTGTGGACATCATTGAGTCACGGCAGAAAGAAGATTATGGTTGGGAGCTTAACGTGAAAGGATACACATATTGAGAGGAAGGCAGAGGGAATGGTGTGGCTTTGTCGGTAAAAAATGAAATTAAATCCTTAGAAAGAGGTGACATAGGATCAGAAGATGTAGAATTGTTCTGGGTACAGTTAAAAAGACCCTGATGGGAGTTTTATACAGGCCTCCAAACAGTCGTCATGATGTGGGCTGCAGATTACAATAGGAGATAAGAAATGCTTGTCAAAAGGGTAATGTTATGGTAATCATGGGGGATTTCAATATGCAGGTAGATTGGGAAAATCAGGCTGGTGATGATTTTGGATCCTAAGAGAGAGAATTTGTAGAATGCCTATAAGATGGGTTTTTTTTGAGTAACTTGTGGTTGGACCACTTGGGGGATCAGCTATTCTGGACTGGATGATGTGTAATGAACCAGATTTGATTAAGGTGCTTAAGGTAAAGCAACCCGTTGAAGACAGTAATCATAATATGATAGAATTCACCCTGCAGTTTGAGAGGAAGAAGGTAAAGTCAAATGTATCAGTATTACAGTGGAGCAAACGGAATTACAGAGGTATGAGAGAGGAGCTGGACAAAGTTGATTGGTAGAGATACAGGCAGGCATATGGCAGAGCAGCAATGGCTGGAGTTTCTGGGGACAATTTGAAAGCTGCAGGATAGATACATCACAAAGAAGAAGTATTCTAAATGCAGGATGACCAACCATGGGTGTCAAGGGAAGCAAAGCCAACGTAAAAGGAAAAGAAAGGACATATAATAGAGCAAAAATTAGTGGGAAGTTAGGGGATTGGGAACCTTCTAAGAACCAACAGAAGGCAACTAAAAAGCCATAAGGAGGAAAAAGATCAAGTATAAAGGTAAGCTAGCTAATATTATCAAAGAGAATACCAAAATTTTGTTCAGATATATGAAGAGTAAAAGAGAGGTGAGAATAGATATCAGACTGCTAGAAAATGATGCTGGAGAGGTAGTATTCAGGGACAAGGAAATGACAGGTGAACTGAATAAGTATATTACATCAGTCTTCACTGAGGAAGACACTAGCAATATGCCAGAAGTTTGAGAGAGTCAGAGGGCAGAAGTGAGGGCAGTTACTATTACTAGGAAGAGGTGCTAGGAAATCAGAAAAGTCTAAAGGTAGATAAGTCAACTGTACTGGATGGACTACACCCAAGGGTTCTGAAAGAAGTGGCTGAAGAGACTGTGGAGGCATTAGCAATGATCCTTCAAGAATCACTAGATTCTGGCATGGTTCTGGAGGATTGGAAAATTGCAAATGTCACTTCACTCTTCAAGAAGGGAGGGAGGCAGCAGGAAGGAAATTATAGGCCAATTAACCTGACCTTATTTGTTGGGAAGATGGTGGAGTCCCTTATTGAGGATGAGGTTGAGAAGATGCTGGAGTCTCGTAAGTTTCGGGGTACTTGGTGGCACATGGTTAGATAGGCCAACATCAGTGCGATTTCCTTAAGGAAAAGTCTTGCCTGATAAATCTGTTGTAATTCTTTGAGGAAATAACACGCAGGAAAAACAGAGGAGAATTGGTGGACATTGTGTACTTGGATCTTTGGAAGGCCTTTGACAAGATGATGTACATGAGGCTGCTTAGCAAGATAAGAGCCCATGGTGTTAGAGGAAAGATGGATAGCACAGATAGAGCATTGGCTAATTGGTAGGAGAAAAAGGGTGAAAATAAAGGGAGCCTTTTCTGATTGGCTGCTGGTGACTAATAGGCAACCTATAACTTCATAAAATTCAATTGGTTTGTAAGTCTCTGACAGTTTAATACTTATGGCAGATTTTGGCTGCAGATTAGAATACGTGAAGCAATGCTGTTATGGTTTCCCTAATAAACAACACATTTTGAAGACATGCAGTTACTGAGAGGTTGAAGTACTGTCAATTTGAGTCTGTCCACAGAAGTGACCTTGAGACTATCTGTATTTGACTAAGATTGGATCAGCAATGATACTGCCCAATAGTAGAGAAGGCTTAAGTTAAGGGACTGGTTGATCTCTTCTGTTCCTAGTTTTACAGTTCGATGTTACAGTGAATAACAAATCTCTACAAATACAATGTAAATTTTCATACTAAGCCTCCTTCTTGTTAGAATTATTTGTGTGAAATTATCAGTGTCATTCAGGAGACACAAATGCACAAAGCTATAAAGTTGTTCACTAAACAGGATAATTTAAATTGCTTCACTGTTGTGATGACATGCAATGGTGTTTATTTCAATTCCCCTTACAGCCTTCCCCAACATGATCTGGACAAAATACATTAATATATAGAAACTGGGTAAAAACTCTGTGTCATTACTTTCAAATTGAAAACTAAAGAAGAATACTCAAGGTTGTTCCTGGAAGTGTAAAATAAAACTTTGCTAACCCCTATCTTTTCTGATTTTCTATCCTCATTTTACATCTGTTTATCAGATACAAACAAATGAACTCAACTATACCTTGGATGTTATATTTTAAAATTCGTGCTTCCTTATCGGATTCACAATAGATTTTTTCAAATCTTAACTGATGAATTGTGACAAACAATAAAACACTATAATGTACAACATAACAATGACAGATGGTGCGAGATACTTAAAAGAATGCTTACTGTAATGGTGTTTGCCCAGTGCTTAGTTATTTCTTTAGATTGTAAATGTAAAGCTTCCCTTTCTTCCTTCAGAGTTCGTAAAAATTCAGCTTCTTTCTTTATTCCATTCAAATCATCCTGGATACGTTGCCATTCTGCTTTTGGAATAACTGTGACTTGTCGAAGATCCACCAAGTTTGGAAATTGTAATCCACGAAAGGCATTTGGCTTGTCATAAATCTGCGCTAAAATTTTAAAACCATGAAATTCCAAACAGAGTAATTATATTCCCTGTCACACTTCGCAAAAGTGCTGTTTCAAATATAATCTATCTGCTTTAATTGGTAAATGGTACCAATCACCTTGTCATAACAGAACTGAACATCAATGTTTAATGCATATAACTTAAAGCAAAATAAGAATTGTTTTAACCAAGCAAATTTAAAACACCTTTACATTTTCATTTAGCTTCATTGTGGCTAGCCCTGTTAACTTCAGGATTTGTACTCATCTGTAAATGTACAGCTTTATGAAGCATCAGACTCTGATGAGTTTTAATATTTTGTACATTTCCAGTATCTGTTTTAAGGGCTGCATATTTCCAACATTTTAATAGTTTATCATAAAAATCCCCAAAACATGAAAATTAGCTCTCAGCAAAGAGTGGGGCTTCAGTGGGTCAATCAGTGCATAAATTGGTTGGTGCACTTGATTAGCAAAACACTGAACTCCTAAAACAGCTGGCATACTAAATATGCATTTATGCCAAACTTTTTAAACTTATTCAAATGACACTGACTAATGATGAATGCTATCAGCTGGTTATTCTATACTGACTAACATTTGTCTCTCAGTAACTCCAATGAAAAAGATCACTTGGTTTGGCCATTTTTTTGTGTAACCTTTCTGTGGACTTTCTACAATGGGTACCTTCCAAGAAATTCTGCATTGACTGTAAAAAAATACTGTAAATTCTCCTAAGCCTACAAAATATGAAAATATGTTGATGCTGGAAGTCTAAAATAAAGCCTGAAAATGTCAGTAAATCTCAGATTAAGTAGCTTCCACTGAAAATGAAAGAGAACCAGAATGAACAATTTTGATTCTCCAGGGTTTTCAACCTGAAATGTTAAATGGATAACAGCAATAACTACATTGGGGTGTTGTTGAATGCCCAGCATTCAACAAGATCATCCTCTAGGTATTACTCAACAGGCTTCGAAACCTGGGCCTCTATACCTTTCTGCAACTGCATTGTTGACATCTTCATTGGGGGACCACTGTCAGTGCAGAGGTAATATCCCCTTGCTGACAATCAACACAGCCGCATCTCAAAGATGCAGGTTTACCCCACTGCTCTACTCTCTCTACACCAGGGATCTCAAACTGGATGATATCGCACCTCCCCCCAGGTGTAGTGATGTGGTGGGAATTTCTAAGTGGGAGATAAAGATAAAGCAGTTGGTGTTGGGGGTGGGTGTTTCAGTAGCAAGGGGGGCAGCTGAGAGATAACAGGCTTAATTAAAGAAATTAATTACTTATTATAAGCATTTAATCCTCAGTGACTCATTACTAGTTATATTGATCACAAAATCACCTCATCTCTTGCTAACACACCGTTCTCTTAGACTTTACTCAAAGCACGTTATGTTATTTCTGGGCCCGGTCCGTGCATTATTGCCATTCACTACTGTAGTACAGTGTTAGCTAGTATGATTTTCATACTCTTATCATGCAATGATACAACTCCACTGAATTAGGGTATGGTGATCAATGGGGTAAAATTCAGAATCTGCTCTTTCAAATGGCCTTGATGAATTTCTCTAGACCATGGCCCAACCAAGATATCACTGTGTCACTTTATATACAGTTGAAGTCAGAAGTTTACATACACCTTAGACAAATACATTTAAACTCAGTTTTTCACAATTCCTGACATTTAATCCTAGAAAACATTCCCTGTTTTAGGTCAGTTAGGATCACTACTTTATTTTAAGAATGTGAAATGTCAGAATAATAGTAAAGAGAATGAGTTATTTCAGCTTTTATTTCTTTCATCACATTCCCATGGGTTAGAAGTTTACATACACGTTGTTAGTATTTGGTAGCATTGCCTTTAAATTGTTTAATTTGGGTCAAACGTTTTGGGTAGCCTTCCACAAGCTTCTCACAATAAGTTGCTGGAATTTTGTTCCATTCCTCCAGACAGAACTGATGTAACTGAGTCAGGTTTGTAGGCCTCCTTGCTCGCACACGCTTTTTCAGTTCTGCCCACAAATTTTCTATCGGATTGAGGTCAGGGCTTTGTGATGGCTACTCCAATACCTTGACTTTGTAGTCCTTAAGCAATTTTGCCACAACTTTGAAGGTATGCTTGGGGTCATTGTCCATTTGGAAGACCCATTTGCGACTGAGCTTTAACTTCCTGGCTGATGTCTTGAGATGTTGCTTCAATATATCCACATAATTTTCCTTCCTCATGATGCCATCTATTTTGTGAAGTGCACCAGTCCCTCCTGCAGCAAAGCACCCCCACAACGTGATGCTGCCACCCCCATGCTGCACAGTTGGGATGGTGTTCTTCGGCTTGCAAGCCTCACCCTCTTTCCTCCAAATATAACGATGGTCATTATGCCCAAACAGTTCAATTTTTGTTTCATCAGACCAGAGAACATTTTTCCAAAAAGTAAGATCTTTGTCTCCATGTGCACTTGCAAACTGTAGTCTGGCTTTTTTATGGAGGTTTTGGAGCAGTGGCTTCTTCCTTGCTGAGCAGCCTTTCAGGTTATGTCGATATAGGAGTCATTTTACTGTGGATATAGATAGTTGTCTACCTGTTTCCTCCAGCATCTTCACAAGGTCCTTTGCTGTTGTTCTGGGATTGATTCGCACTTTTCACACCAAAGTACGTTCATCTCTAGGAGACAGAATGCATCTCCTTCCTGAGCAGTATGATGGCTGTGTGGTCCCATGGTGTTTATACTTGCATACTATTGTTTGTACAGATGAACGTGGTACCTTCAGGCATTTGGAAATTGCTCCCAAGGATGAACCAGACTTGTGGAGGTCCACAATTTTTTTTTCTGAGGTCTTGGCTGATTTCTTTTGATTTTGTTTGTTAACTTCTGACCTACTGGAATTGTGATATAGTCAATTAAAAGTGAAATAATTTGTCTGTAAACAGTTGTTGGAAAAATTACTCGTGTCATGCACAAAGTAGATGTCCTCAACGTCTTGCCAAAACTATAGTTTGCTAATATGAAATCTGTGGAGTAGTTAAACAATGAGTTTTAATGACTTCAACCTAAGTGTATGTAAACTTCCGACTTCAACTGTACCTTCAGGCAAAGAGTCAGATTTTGCCCGAGCTGTGATGATGTCATAACTTTCCCCTTTTATTAATCACAGCACTTGAGGTTGGACTTAAACAACAGGCAATTGACCGTGGTCGTTAATCCATAATGAAACTGGCTGAAGCAGACCAAATGAAAAAGTATAGAAAGTATAATGTGAAGTATCTGAAATATGGATTTATACCAGCACTACGCAATTGAGGCATTGAAGCCATCCAGGCTCCTTGAACATTTTAAAATAATATACTCTGACAGAGCAAACAAGAACTTGGCTTATTTTTGGTCACTTGGTGAAAACTTTTCAAAAAAAGAAAGAACTTCAAAACATGTTTGCCAGCACTTCACAACAAAATAGTGATGGTTTGCATGCCAACCATCACGGCTCATTGCTCATTGCTAAATCTGGAAAGCCGCATACAATTGGAGAAGAACAGGTTCTGCCAGCAGTAAAGGAGGTTCTGAGTACAGTTTTCCATAAGTCACCAGACCAAATAATTAAAACGATTCGGCTCAACGACAACTCTGTTCAAAGATAAGTAGATGAAATGTCTGAGAATGTGAAAGACACATTGTGCAACATATTTAGAAAAACAGAATTTGCTCTGCAGTTGGATGAGTCAACTTTGAAAGGCAACAAATCTTTGCTTCTTTGTTATGTTCACTTCAAAAAAGATGAAAGCATGGTTCAAAAGTTATTATTTTCAAGAGGATTAGAAACAGGCATGAAGGGTGTCAATATTTTGGGTTATTGAGCAATTTTTCAAAGAAGACATTCAGCTCACCAACATCCTTGCCTGTGCAACAGATGGGGCACCATAAATGACAGAATGCCACTGTGGGGATATTACTTTCTTGAAAAAAGCTGTACCTAATATATTTACCATTCACTGCGTAATTCACAAACATCTTGTCACAAAAAACCTAAGAGATCAGCTGTACAAATCATTAAATACTATTAATACAGCGGTAAATAAAATCAAGTCCCATGCTCTCAATTCTCAACTATTTCAAGAGCTTTGTACTGAGAACAATGAACACTTGCTGTTGCACACAGAAGTCAAACAGCTCTCAAAAGTAAACTGCCTGAGATGCTTTTATACACTTCTTGAAACTGATAAAATTCTTTGAAGACTCAAAAGTTTTATTCAGTAATCAACTCAAGAATATCAGGTATGATATTGCTTATTTGTCAGAATTATTCACAAAATTTAATGAAATCAATCTTCAATTGCAAGGAAATGATGGGAATCCTATCAAAGTCAAATCAATCATCTCCACATTTCTGACCAAGTTAACCCTACTGAAGTGCAACATTGGCCATTGTGGCCATGTCCAATTTCTGAGCCTCTCTGAGTTGGAAGAGAAAGAATACCACATGATGATCTTCAAATATACTGTGCCCTCTCTGAATGCTCTCCTGCATTGTGGAAAAAGGTTAAGGTGTTCTTTATTGCCTTTCCAACATCATATTTAGTGAAGCACAGTTTCAGTGTAGCCGCCCAGCTTCTTCAAAGCAATGAAACGTACTGCAAATTACCAAACATGGGGATCCAAGACTCCTTCAGAGTGATATTCAGCCTGATGTCGAGAAGCCAATATCACTCCAACTATCTCACTGAAAGGTGAAAAAGCAATAAAGTACAGTCAGCCCTCCTTATCCGCGGGGGATTGGTTCTGGGACTCCCTGTGGATACCAAAATACGCAGATGCTCAAGTCCCTTATTTAACCTGTCTCTGTGCGGTGGTTTTTAGGACCCGGCACAGCTCTGAATCCACAGCGTTTCTGTTCATGAAAATAATCACGATCACGATTAAAAATAAGGTGGAAGTAATAAAGCAATCGGAAAGAGGTAAAACGCCATCAGTCATTGGAAAAGCGTTAGGCTAGTCGGTCAACGATCAGAACAATTTTAACGGAGCATGTGAAAGGCACTGCACCGATGAAAGCTACAATTATTACTAAGCAACGCAGTGGTTTAATTATTGAAATACATATGTTTCTTAAGTGTTTTATATGCATAGAAAGGTAAAATATATACTATATACTAAGAAAAACGTTTGACTAACTGACGCTAAATAATATCAGATGTACCTGTTCCGACTTCAAATCCGACTTAAATATGGACTCAGGAATGGAACTCGTTCATAACCCAGGGACTGCCTGTACTTTTACATCATCTCTAGATTACTTATAATACCTAATACAATGTAAATGCTATGTAAATAGTTGTTATACTGTATTTTTTAGGGAATAATGAAAAGAAAAAATAGTCTGTACATGCTCAAATGATGAGTGCTGGAGAGAGAACTTCCGGGTTTTCCCGATCCGCAGTTGGTTGAATCCACGGATGCGGAACCCGCGGATAAGGAGGACCGACTGTAGTGAATAGCTGGGACTACTAATATATTCACTAAAATTGGTGATAAAAATTGTTTTACTGTAATTAAAGAAATTTTATTTGTATGTAGCTTTAAATAAATTTTAAGTATTTTTGAAATTATTTGGAACTGCATTGAATTTGCTGTTCGTATTTCTTTCACTGTGCATCATTCTCTATCGTTTTTATGTAATGGCTGGAAAGGGAGAGGGTGGGACTGGGGTTATGGTCTGGGAGCAAACGGAGAGGTACACAAAAAATGATTGGCAGCCACTGCTCTGTACTCATGACTGTGAAGTTAGGCACAACTCAAACACCATCTACATACTCACCAATGACACAACAGTTGGCAGAATCTCAGATGGTGAAAAGGAGGCGTGCAAGAATGAGACAAATCAGCTGGCTGAGTGGTGTCACAACAATAACCTTGCAGTCGATGTCAGTAAGACCAAGGAATTGATTGTGGATTCCAGGAAGTGGAAGACATCAGTCTTCTTTGAGGGGTCAGTGGCAGAAAGAGAGAGAAGCTTCAAGTTCTTTGACATCAACATCTCAGAGGATATATCCTGGGCCAACATGCTAATTTGATCATGAAGGAGGCACACTAGTGGCTATACTTCATTAGGAGTTTGAGGAGATTTGGTATGTCACCAAAGACCAGCAAATTTCTACAGATGTATCATGGAGAGTATTCTATCTGGTACAGGGGTGTATCCAGAGATACCGGCCACGTGACAGATGCACTGCCGCCTGGCTGGTCGGAGGACACACCACATGCCGATCAACATTTGGTCCCTCCCAACTAATCAATGCACACCTAAATTATTGGTCACCTTAATTGGATTATCTCGCCCAGCCCCATGCTTTAAAAGGTGAGACTTGGCCTTCCTAGCCCTCTCTTACAGACCACCACATTGGAGGTAAGTGCATTGATTTATGCTTGGGAAGGTCTATCGTTTGTCCTGGTAAGGGAGCCGCAGCTATCCAAGGTCAAGGGGGATAGCTGTTGTAGTGCTTTTCCCTTGTTCTTTGTTTGTGTAACCGTAACCTGTCCCCACACCGCTTCCTGTGTATTGTAGTTGCTTGTGTTGACCCGACTTCCCCTTGTAAATAAATTCCTTATTATTAAAACTGTGTGTGTCCAGGCCTCTACTGTTGAGACTCAAAGAACCAGTTATTTTCCATCACAACAAGGGGCTCCAATGCACAGGATCAAAAGAGGCTGCAAAGGGTTGTAAGCTCAGCTAGCTCCATCATGGACTCTAGCTTCCCCATCATTGAGGATATCTTCAGAAGGTAGTACCTCAAGAAGCCACATCCATCATTAAGAGCCCTCACCAAACAGGTCATGCCCTCTTATTACTACCATCAGGGAGGAGGCACAGGAGCCTCAATGTTGCACACTCAACATTTTAGGAACAGCTTCTTTCCCTCACCATCAAATTTCTGAATGGTCCATGAAAACTAACTCACTATTTTTCTTTCTTTTTTGTACTTTAAAAAATGTATTTCTTATTGTAACTTATAGTAATTTTTATACATTGAATTGTACTGCTGCTGCTGCAGAACATCAAATTTCACTACATATGTCAAAGATAACAATTCTGATTCTGAACTATTTTCTTTTCCACAGATGCTAACTGAGCATTTGCTGGTTTTAGTTCAATATTGGCAGCTACCTATAATAAATGTGGTTGGTGTAAGTGCTTCCAACTCCCCCTATCTGTATCCAGATCAGGAATATGTCCTGGGTTTGATATCTGCACACAATCCAGAATCCAGGATACATTGAGTTAGCGAGCATAAATTAACAAGTTTTTTTAAGGCTGTGTCAGATCTGGAGCAACAATCATTTTGTTCTCCTTTACACTTGTATACTACATAATGACAAACAATCTTGATGTTTGTTTGTGTTATTTAATAATATCTAAGCAAAATTTTTGAGTCATACTATTACTCAAAAATCGTTTTAATGCTACACCTATTTACAACAGAACTTAATTCTTTATTTATAATTTAACACAACATGCATGACTATATTTCTCAACATTAAAAGCACCTACCATTCCCTTCTCCAGGTTCCTTTTCCTCAGAACATTTTGGTACACATAATTTGGTGTTCCGAACTGAAGATATTCTACCTACAATGCATATTTAATAAGCAGCAGGAAAATTATTTCCAAAAACACAATTATAATAATTACATTTCATCTACTGATTTACTTTTACATTTACTAATTTACTTGTTCCTCATTAAGAATCTTATTAAAACTGCAAAAGGAATACAATTCATATTTAAGGTCCAAATAGCTGAGTGATAGATAGCACATTACAGAGTGACTGCAATGTGACTAAGGATGGGAACTGAATATTCAGGGGTCTTTTAAATTTTAGGAAGGTAGACAGAAGGTAAAAAAGTGGAGAGCTTCCTTTGTGAAGGTTGAGATCAACGTTTGTTAGACTTGACTCAAAAGATCAAGACACAGAATTAATTTGGGTGCAGATAGGATAAGGCAAGGTAAACAAATAATTGATGGCAGTAGGATCTCTAACGGTAGCGATGTGCAGATCAGAAATGAAGAAAAAATGGGAACTTGAAATAAACTTAATTATTATGGGTGGCATTAATCTTCACATGGATTGAGCAAATCAAATTGGCAAAGTCAGCCTTCAGATGAGTTCATAAAGAATTGAATAATAACTTGTGGAGCCAACCAGGAAACTAGCTATTTTAGATAAGATTGTATGTGTAACAAGAAAGAATTAATAATTTCTAAGTATAGGATCGTCTGGAACAGTCTCAATTTCATAGTTAATTCTGAAAATGAGAAACTGAGATCTAAAACCAGTATCTTAAATTTCAATGAAAATATGAACATAAGGAACATAAGGGTTGGGAAAAATAAAAGAGTGAAGATAAACAGTGACAGATGTTCATAACTCAACAAAAATGTATTCTAGTAAGAAAGAAATACTGTGAGAAAGATAATGCATCTGTAAACAAATTTAAATATCTTTTTTTTAGAAAGAATCAGCTTATAACTATGGCATTATTAATTACAAACACAAAAGATTCGGCAAATGATGGAAATCCAGGGCAACACAAAATGCTGAACACATTCAGCAATCGGGCAGCATCTATGGAGGGAATAAGCAGTTGGCATTCTGTGCTGAGACCCTTCATCAGGACTGGAAAGGAAGGTGGAAGAAGCCAGATTAAGATGGTGGGGGAGGGGAGGAGAAGTCCAAGTTGACAGGTGATAGCTGAAGCCAAGTGAGGGGAAAGGTGGATGGGTGGGGAGGGGAAGTGAGAAACTGGGAGGTGATGGGTAGAAAAGGTAAAGGGCTGAAGAAGAAGGAATCTGATAGGAGAGCAGAGTGGACCATGGGAGAAAAGGAAGGAGGAGGGGCACCAAAGGGAGGCAATGGGTAAGTGAGGAAAAAGGAAAGAAAGGGGCAACAGAGAAGCTGGAATGGAGAATGAAAAAGAGGGGGGGGGGGGGTTGGGGGAAAATTACCAGAAGTTAGAAAAATCAATCTTCATGCCGTCAGGTTAGCAGCTACATAGATGGAATGAACTGATGCTCCTTCAGCCTGAAAGTCGCCTCATTGTGGCAGCAGAGGAGGCCATAGGCTGAAATGTTGGAATGGGAATGTGAAGGAGAATTAAAATGGATGGTCACTGAGAAATCACACTTATTGTGGCAGATGGGATGAAGGTGCTCCAAAAAAATGATCCCCTAATCTATGTCAGGTCTGACATGTAGAGGAGGCCAAGCGCCCAATAGAGTAGATTACCCCATCAGACTTGCAAGAGTAGTGTTGCCTCACCTGGAAGGAATGTTTGGGGCTCTGAATGGTGTTGTGAGAGGAGATAAATGAGTGGGTATAGAACTTGTACTGCTTAAGTGCTAGGAGGGAGATTGTTGGGGAGGGATGTGTGGACGAGGGAATCATGGAGAGAGTGATCCCTGTGGAAAGTTGAGAGTTGGTGGGGGGGGGGGGGGGGGAAGAGAAGGACGTGTTTCATGGTAGGATCCCATTGAAGATGATGGAAGTTGCAGTGAATGATGTGCTGATTTATATTAATTATAGCCATCAATTTCTGCCCAAGAGAAGATATATAGTGAATTGCACGTAATTCCACTCCTTGCCTCACACCAGTGGTTATTTGCTCTCAACCCAATTATTGTTGTAAATTTTCTGCATCACCTATCTATTTTAACAGGCCAGTACAAACTATAGAAAATTTGGGAATACTTACAGTACATAACAAATTGTATAAGTGTTAAAACAATATTATTTAACCACACTGGCCCAGAAGTGGAACAATTTAAACAGTTGACTTCCATTCTTGTGTGTAATATACTTTCCCTTGAGAGTCAAATAATGTACAGAAAAAATTTGACTTTAATTGTCTTCATTTCTCCTTCATCCTTAGATTCCTTCTCTCTCTACTTTTATCTCTTTATTTATCCAATTTGGATAAATTCATGCTCCTTTCCAATCAGTTCTGTCTTTCTTCCCTTAAATTTCGTCCATTAAAGAGATATACTACTATTCACAACAATCCAGGAGTGTGTGAAGATACCGCACGTTTTAAGAATACTTTTCCTGAAGCTTTTTTATATGCTTGGAGATCTCTTTCTGTTACTGAGCTTGGAATAGACTGTCTGGTTTGGAAGTTTGGTGACCAACATGTGAATGACATGATCTTCCCAATGGAATCAACAGAGTGAAATTAAGGCCTTGGTGACAGAGCTGTGGACCAGGGAGAGAATGCTTAGATTCATTTCACCTTTTAATGGATTTAAAGGAATTTGCTGGGATAGCTTTGGTACCTTCCAATACTTCAACCTGGGTCTTGGAAGAAATTACGAGGGCAGGTAGACCAGCATTTGGGTGACCTGGTGGACCAGGTTTCAGATCTTAATGTTCAAACGTCTTTTTTTTTTATCAAACCAAAGACTATGCTGGTACCTTGAAAGTAATGCCTTATTTTACTGGGAGGTGATTCCCAGGATATGAGTCTTGAGAAGTTTGTTCACATTGTCATCAACAAATGTCAATTGAAGAAGGTCAAGGACCCTAAATCTTACTTCAGAAGTTTTCTATAAATGATTCTCTTATGCTGCAAAAACATCTTGTACAAAGGCTTATAATTTTGACCTGGGAGATGGTAAATTGTTCTTCGCCCAAGTAACCAGATGCAATTAATGAAAAAAAAATCTCCGTGATCCTATCGGAACGGAAGTTCCCAGCTGTGTGATGTGTGCATTTTTGAGAGCATTCATAGCGACCATACTCGCACTGACCAAGTATTAGACCTCACGGAGAAGTATATACCAAAATGTACAAGTTGTAATACCCGAGTCCATCGGAACGGATTAACCCGTTGTCTCCAGTCCCACAAAAGCAGCCTCGGTTTCTTTGACCCATTTTGAAGAAACACTCACCAGAATTGCTTCTAATGTCACTCATCGATCTTCCATTTGGCGGCGCAAAGTTTGTCGCAGCCGCCATTTGCACCATGTCTCAGAAGCTAATCATCGAAGCCCAACATTCCCCCAGAGCACAGAGCCGGGCGGCAGTGGGGTTTGTGTTGCCCGGCAACGACACCGGAAGTGTGAGGAAAGTGCGTGCTCCGTTACCAGGCTACGGGCGGCGGGCGGAGTCGCGTGGGGAGGCGCGTTTCGGCGGCTGTCGATCGGGCTTGTCCCGCTCGCAATACCGCGGTCGAGCCAAGGTATCGTATCGGGTGGCGATCTTTCGGATTTAAACATACGTTAGGTATGTTGTTTCTTTGAGTAATCATAAGCTATCGAAAGTAAAGTGTTTTTTTTTATTTGAGTGAAAGAAAGGAAACTCTGAAGGGCAATGAGTTACTGTAGAAGTGGAAATACTGTACCACTGGGCGTCTGCTCCGTGCTCGAGGTTTATTTTTACCCTTGGTTCCGGCAGTGAAAATTTGACCTTGTGGCCTACATAAATGAGGCAGTTGGGAACGAAGTGTGAGTAAAATTAAACTGAGATATTTCCGCAAACGATTAGGACGGTCTGAATTATTCTAGAAACCCTCTGAATCGTTTCAAATGAAGTCGTGGGTTATTATTAAGAAACATGGGGACACGTGCAATATAAAACAGCACATAAAATTTATTTTCTGTATATTTTATGTTCTTTAGTGTGATTTCTCTCTAGCATCGAAAGTATGTCTGTTACTCTTTATGGTTAGCTTTGAAATATTTTCCTTTTGAAAATTCCTTTGACGCTTAATAATGAAAAACATACCAAATAAAATAGAAAATGCTGGGAAAATTCAGCAGATCTTACTGAGTTCTGATGTGTGTTCAACCTGCGATGTTTGTTAATTGCCTTCTGTTTCCACATATGCTGTCGGGTCCCCCGAGTTATTCCAGCATTTTCTATTTTTATTTCAAATTTTCATCAAACATTTTCTGTTTTTATGATTTTTTTCAATAAAATACATCAGTCTTGATATAAGTTGGTCAAGTTTCCACTTGACTAATCCTATGATATATAAGTAATAGAATTTCAGATAATTACTTTTGGATGTGCAGTTAAATATGCCACAAATTAACCCCGGAAGTGTGCTTCAGAAACGAATCATTTGCTTTGAAATTCTCATGTCCAGTGCATCTCTTGACAATCACCTTCATTCAATATCCTAGTACTTGATTCCTCTACAAATTGGAGCATTTTCTACTGCTTGATAGAAAGAAAATACCTTTTGGATTTTACTTGTCACCTCTTTGGAATTTTTTAAAGCTCTCTAGCCTATCTATGTAAATGAACTTCCCACTGTTATAAGACTGTTGAACAGATCTCTCGTATGTTAAGATAACTTGATTTTTCAATCTATCTCATCATTGCCCCATTATCTTATTTGTCTGCTTGCGCTGTATTTTCCCTGTAAGTGTAACAAATATCCTGCATTATTGCTTTTCCTTTTGTACTACCCTGATGTACTTGTATATGGAATGATCTATTTGGATGGCATGCATACAAAGCTTTTCACTGTATCTCGGTACATTTGACAATAATAAACTAATTGCCAATTACAGTAAATTGTTTCTGCACCTCTACAGAGCCTTACAATCTTTTCAAAAATTTGATGCTCAGAATTCCCCAGCAACGTCAGTTACCGGGTAAATATGTAACATGTTCATTATTTATCTTGAATTAAGACCAGTGTAGCTATGTATAAAGCACTTCTTTCTTTTTGTTTTAAAACATAGGAGGCTGATTTCAGAAAATGAAGAGTTTACTCGTTTTTGACTTTGACCACACGATTGTAGATGGGAACAGTGATACTTGGGTTGTGAGATGTACTCCTGAAAAGAAACTTCCAGATTGGCTTCAGAAAAAATATGATGGAAAACACTGGAATGAATACATGAGACGAGTGTTTGGTTACATTGGAGACCAAGGAATCAAAGAACCTGAAATAAAACAGGTTATGGAATCCATACCATATTGTTCAGGAATGGTCGATCTCTTGAAGTTCATCTGCCAAATCAAGAAACATGTTGACTGTATAATTATTTCTGATTCCAACACAGTTTTTATCAATTGGATCTTAGAATTTACAAATACAAGGTTAGCTTTTGATAGCATTTTTACAAATCCAGCAACATTTGATGAACAAGGTTATCTAAGAATTGAGAATTTTCATTCCCATAGTTGTCCACAATGTCCTGATAATCTTTGCAAGAGAAAAGCATTAATTGAATTTGTTGCTAATCAACTTAAATTGGGAGTACAGTATAAAAAAGTCATTTACATTGGTGATGGAGGAAATGACTTGTGCCCAATTGAAAGTTTAAAGGAGAATGATGTTGCCATGGTTAGAAAAGGTTACAGGTTAGAGAAGCTGGTTAATGAAATGCTTGAAAGTTTGTTACCAATGATAGTGATATGGTCTTCAGGTGAAGAAATCATTTCTTATTTGAAAAATTCATTAATAGCTTAACTATTTTTGATTTATTTGCAAACAAGATTATTTGTTATCAATTACACATAATTCATAGAACTGCCACAAATATCAAAGCACTTGGGCATCGTAATTTTATAAATTATCAAATACTGACAATTCAGGTGTGGACTGAATTTTTTTGTGTGGGTGAATACAAAGGAATTTGAATTAGTCAATTATACCATTTAAATTCACCTAAATGCTTTGAAATTGTGCTTAATTTGAATACATTAATATGTCAATGGCATGAATTTACTTTTTTTAAAAATTAGTATGTTAGGTTTGCTCTTTTAGCTCGAGAATGATTGATTACTCAGGACTCTTAATGTGGAACAAAGCTGTGTTCCAGTATTGAGAAGCAGGGAGATATTTCAAAAGCCTATTTGAAGTGCAATGACATTTTGATTTTTTTAGAGCTTTGCATAAAGATATTCTTAATGTTGCAAAAATTGTCAATGACCATGAAAAGCTGTTGTAATGTGTCTGTGGAATGCCTATATCGGTGTACTGTTTACAGTTGGTAAGTTCTTTAGATTGCTACGGTTGATTTTCTTGGTGTGTTTGTGCAAGTTGCTATCTTGCATGCTGTATACTTAAAGGAATTGTTAATCTCAAAATAACCTTATGAATTGGTGCAAGACACACAAAATGCTGGAGGAACTCAGCAGGTCAGGCAGCATCTATGGAAATGAATTAGTAGTCACCCTCTGGGTCGAGATCCTTCTTCTGACTGGAAAGGAAGGAAGAAGATGCCAGAATATTTTTTTTTAAAAGTTGGAGGGAGGAGGACAAGCTAGCTAGAAGGTGATATGTGAAACCAGGTAACCAGGTGGGTGGGAAAGGTAAAGGGCTAAAGAAGACAGAATCTGATAAAAGAGGAGAGTGGATCATGGGAAGAAGGGTGAGCATCGGGAAGGTGAGGAGAAGAGATAAGAGGCCAGTGTGGGGAATAAAAGAAGAGGGAAAGGGGAGGGGAAAAATTACCAGAAGGAGAAATCAATGTTCAGGCCATCAGGTTAGAGGCTACCTAGACGGAATATGAGGTTACTTCTCCACCCTGAGAGTGGCCTGATCATGGCAAAAGCAAAGGCCACAGACTGACATATTGAAATGGGGATAGGAATTAGAATAGTTGGCCACTGGGATATTCTGCTTTTGATGCATCAAGAGCATTGGATACAATACACAATTCCAACAGATTTGTAGGTGAAGTGTTACCTCACCTGCATTTCCCAGACATGCATGCTTACCCCATCTTCCCACCACTTTAACAGGGATAGAGTTCCTCTTGGCCTTAGCTACCACCTCATGAGCCTCCACATTCAACACATTAATCTTCACAACTTCCACCATCTTCAAGAGGATCATATCACCAAATACATCTTTACCTCCCCACCAATCTCCCTCCTGGCTGGTAACCCTGGAAGTGACATAAATGCTACATTCACTTCCTCCCTTGCCTCCATTCAGGGCCTCATACAGTCCTTCCAGGTGAGCAACAACTCTAAATTGTAAGCTTCGGTCTCAATCTTTTTTATGTAAATTGGATCAAATAATGTATGTTTAATTATACAGATTATTTTAAAAACAATGTATTTTAGAAAATTGTGATGTGATTTAAAATAATGATAATAAATGTTTTAAATTGTGCTAGTGGATTTTTCATTTTAGTGTTCACTTCAACATTGTTACAACCTAACTTTTGATTAAAGTTATGCAGCTGTTAGTTGATGCCTTGCTTTTAAGAATGTTATCAAGCTATAATTATTAATGGCATTGAGAAACTTGGGTTGATTTATCAGGAGCACACAGAATGGCAGGAATGCACCATTTTCCAAATACCCTCTACATCAATCCCTTTGAGAGTACACAGATGGCTATGGATCAAGAGGTGTGACCGTGGACCAATACTCCGGAGACATAAGCTAGGGCCTGATCAACTCTGCCCAAGTCGCCTGGATGAGAGTGTCTGACGTTGAAAGTCCCAAAACACACACTGATACAGGTAACAGCACTGCTGATGTGGCCCAGTGTATCCTGGGATGTATCTCAGCATCGGCCTTAGGCATGCTCCATGGCCTTTGAAGATGCCAATCAACTTTGGAAGAAAGTCATTGAGGCTCACAGATCAATCCCGCTCTCCTATTTATTTACTTTATCATCCATGTTTTTAATATGTTGATTCTCTATCATCAACCTACACTAAGAGAAATGTAGTAGCCATTTTGCATGCCAATATTGAGAGGAAACCAGAGCACGGATAAAATCCACAAGGACCCAGGGAAAATGTACAAACTCAAATACAGAGACCAAAGCTCAGGATTGGACACATGTTGCAGGACTGTGCAACCTAAGGACCAACCAAAGAGTAAGTTCAAAAATGAGAAAATCTGCAGGTGCTGGAAATCCAAAGCAACACACAAGATGCTGGAGGAACAGAGCAGGTCAGGCAGCATCAATGGAAATTATTAAACAGTCAATGTTTCAGACCAAGACCTTCATTAGGAAGTTGTACTTGATATTTTGGTGCTTCTACAGTTATAAAGCATGCTCAGTGATAAACACTGCCATCCAGTCACCTTTATTCTCCCACTTTCCATGCGTCATGCTCAGAACCAGATAGATCTACAATAAGGTAACTTGCAAAATTAAGGTGAAAATTGTTGGAAGGTATGTTTTCAATTATTCTACTGCTCTAACATGAATGATTTTTCCTGCATTGAAAGTTTAAAATAGCAGCTGGCTAGAGGGTTAGGACAGGACAAAAACAGCAGAATATTTAAATAATTGTTTACTAAATATAAAATGGGGTGTTTTTAAAAGGCATATGGAAAATTTTGAATCAAGATATGAAAAAAGAAAAGTAAGGAAGATCAATGAAAATCTTGGTCAAAGGGATAGATTTTGATGACATTTGCGGAGAAGAAACAAATAATGAAAATTAAAGGGAAACATTAAAAATGCAGTAGCTTATTTCATTACACTTTGAAGAGCTCTTTTCAGAAGTATTTTATAATGTTTTCATTAAAAATGAGCAGTGAAAAATTCTGATCGTCAGCAAAAGTATCCATAAATCTTTAAATAGTGTGGAAAATTCATTAAGAGCATTTTAAAAGCATAATCTGAAAGTTTGATGCATTAACTGTTGTTTTTTCCAAAGTGATTGCAGGCAGGAAGATATTTTGTTATTTATGCCACAATTTCATTTGTATAATGATTGTATTCAAGAAAAAAGTTGGCAAACTACCAACGGTTCAGTCGCTTATTCACATGCTGGAGGGTTTCTCCACTTCACCAAACATCTGACTTGTCAGCAAAGTCTTGAAGAATAGAAGTCTCATTGTTTAGACAACCAAGGCAAGCTGCATTTGACCAATTTTCTTCTCCTGAATCTTGAAATATATGATAAAATTGACATAATTGCTCCTACAATCTTGCAGTTTAATATCTATATTATGCGCTACAGTATTTTTATTCCATTCTCTTTTACACAATTTTGATTGTGGGAATGAAATTTTTCGTGTAACATTAAATTGTCAGCCTCAAGGCCACTGCAACTATTGGGTTAATTCAGTTCCTTTGCATAAATAAGGAGGGTTGCCTTGTAGCAAACAACTCCAACATTGAACAGAAGCACAGAAATTCCCAGTCTTCCAGCGCCCTCTTTAATCTGGTTGAACTCATTCTCACAGAAATTCGTCCTTTTAACTCCACTCGCTTCCTCTAAGCAAAAGTGCAGCCACAGAAAACCAGACAGATTAACACTGTGTTCAGGCTCTTTCTAAGAAACATGAAACAGTTATTATTGCAGTCCTGTTCAAATTCCTTCCCTGTTTTGATGATTATATTAGTACTGTTTTCTACTCTTGTATGAAATCACAAGTTTCATAAACTTAACTTCCAATTCGACATTGCTGTCATTTCCACGTGATCTATTTTTGTGTCTTCTTTTTTGATTTCTCTGTCACCAACTTAGGAGCTATATTAGCCTAAAGCTTGGTCCAATCTGACTTTGGCCTTGTACATTATTCCAACAGAGCTCAATGTAAGTTCAATAAACAACAGTTTTCTTTAAATAGAGAATGAAACTGACAACTGCTCCCAGGAGTCATCATTGTCAAATTCACCTATTTCGCATGGCTAATTCTGCCATGTTCTTAACCTGCAATAGTAATGTTTAATTCTCATGTACTTTGGAGTCATAGTGCACAAAAGTGGACTCTTTGACCCCTCGTATCTGTGCCAGCCATCAAGTACCTACCTACGCTATTCCCATTTATGAGCACTTGATCCATACTGCTCCCAGTATTCCTTATCAATTCAGTTGCTAGTCCAGATACTTATGAAATATTCTGGCAGTTTCCTACCTATACTGCCACCTTCATGGATTTTTAAATGTATACAGTACACTTTGTTCCTCAGGACTCCCTGAGGACCTACCATTCATTGTGTACGTTCTATTCCACCTGCCATTGCTGTGCCCAATTTACCATCTGTTCAATATCATTCTGTAACCTAAGGCTACCTTACCCACTATCAATATATTCATGTCACCTGCATACTTGCTACACTTTCCTCCAACATTCACATCGCAGTTATAAATGTACTTAACAGGCTAAGTTCAAAGTTCAAGTCATGTATTTATCAAAATACATACTGTATAAGTCAACATTGACCTTGAGATTCATTTTCTTGCAGGCATTCCTGCCAGAACAAAGAAATACAACAGAATCAATAAAAAACGTGAAAATAGGCTGACAAACTAATAGGCATGTGACTAATCCCTGTGGAACTAACTGGCACAATGCTGATCACTAAACATTACATTTTCCACTAAAATGGACTTTTGTTTGTTCTAATTGATTTTTTTCCCTTGTAAAAATAGTTTAACTTGCTTAATTTGCTTTTTTACTTGTGAATGTTGATTGCATAACATTGTGTGCCTATGACACTGTTGCAAGTACATTTGTCATTGTACTTGTGTATACATGTATCTGTACACAGGCACAATGTCATAGAGAGGTATGGCATGGAAACGGGCCCTTTGGTCCATCTTGTTCATGCTGAGACCATTTAAGCCCTCCATACACCTATTAGTTATGTACCTATCCAAACATTGAAATCGAATTCACGTACACCACTTCCGCCGGCAGCTCATTACTCGCTCTCACAACCCTCTGATGAGGAAGTTTCCCCTCATGCTCCCATTAAACATTTCACCTTTCATCCTTATCCCAATCTCTGGCTGTAGTCCCACCCAATCTCAGTGAAAAAAGCCTGCTTGCGTTTACCTGATTTATACGCCTCATAATTTGTATACCTCTATCAAATCTCCTCTCATTCTACATTCCAAGGAATAAATTCCTAACCTATTCAATCTTCCCTTCTTGCTCAAGTCTACCAGGCCTAGCAACATCTTTTTAAATTTTCTCTGTAATCTTTCAACCTTATTTACATCTTTTTTGTAGCTAGGTGACCAAAACTGCACACAATACTCAAAATTAGGCCTTGCCAACATTGTAAGCAACTTCAACGTAACATCCCATCTCCTGTACTCAGTACTTAGATTTTGGAACACTGGCTTTCGTAAATCATTCTTTACAATCCTATCTACCTGAGACGACCTGTGTTCTCAGATTCATTTGTTCTACCACACTCTTCACTGCCCTGCTGTTCACTGTGTAAAACCTACCCATTGGTCCTACCGAAGTGCAACACCGTTGCACTTGTCTGCATTAAATTCCATCTGCCATTTTTCAGCCCATTTTTCCAGCTGATGCAGATCCCTCTCCCAAGTCATCATAGCCTTCCTCGTTGACCCCCAGTCATCTGTAAATTTGCTGATCTGGTTAACCATATCATCATCTAGATCACTGATGTATTGTAGATGACAAACAACGGACCCAGCACTGATCCCTGCGGCAAGCCACTGGTCACAGGCCTCCAGTCAGAGAGGCAACCATCTGCTACCACTCTCTAGCTTCTCTATGTCTGCTTGTGCACTTAACAATAAACTCAACTTTGATTTTAAAATTCTCTGCTAGGGCAGCAGCAATCTCTTCTCTTGGCCTTCCATAGCAACCTCTTCCTTAACTGCTGGGTGACCTATTTTATTTCAGATTACCAACATCTGATTTGCTTTTCAGTTCACAGTACCAGCACAGATTTTGTTTCTCCTGTTCTCATTTGTCTTTTCTTTTTGTTTCTCCACCTGCAGTATGAATAAGCCTCCCCACCACCCCCACTCCAAATAACCTACAATTGCTTGTGTCATTGGGTTTTACCTGATCACCAAATCACAGGCTTCCCTCATTCACTGCAGCTTAAAACATTTTATTTCTAACTTTTCCCAGTTGTGATGAAAGGTAATTGACCTTGCCTATTAACTATGCCACTTTTTCTTTTCACTGATGCTGATTATTGTCAACATTTTCTGATTGCAGATTGTTACAAATGTACACATCCAGTGGCTCACAGGGAGATTATACACCCTTTGACTGCCCTGCTGGGTGTTTACATACAGTTCCTTCCTAACTCAGGATAGTTGCCAACAACCAGCTGTACAGAGAACAGAGACTTCTAACTCACAGGCTTGACTGTGCCATAGAGAAACCATTTTATCAATGTGCATGATAAAGTGTTCCCAAGCCATTACAAAAATTTCAGTGAAAAATCTGTAAAACCCATAGAGAGCTAAAAAAAAAAAATTACAGGAAGTCCAGGCCTTCACATTCCAAACTGATCCAAAACTGCTTTACTATATTTGCTGTAAGGTACCTAGTGGGAGCTGCTTTACATTATGATTGAATGTTTGCTGTAAAAAAAAATCTCCAATTAAATGTGTAAATATTAGTTATTTTAGCACTATTGTTGAAATATGTTAATACTTGTATTAACTGGGAAAATGTTTAATACACATTACTTAAGTAGTCAATCTGTGTCAGGTCTCACTAATGTAGAGGAGGCTGCATCAGGACCACCACATACAATAGATGACTCTGACATCTGGGTAGCCTCCAGCATGATGCACTACATCCCAAGGATCTGAAAGAGGTAGCTGAAGAGTTGTGGAGGAATATATAGTGATCTTTCAAGAATCACTAGATCATGGAATGTTCCCTGAGGAATGGAAAATTGCAAGTGTCATACTTCTCTTCAAGAAAGGAAAGAAATGGTGGGCCAGTTACCCTGATTTCTGTGGTTAGCTAGATGTTAGAGTCCATTATTAATGATGAGGATTCAGGGTACTTCAAAGTTCAAAGTAAATTTTCAGCAAATTACATAAATATTACCATCTACTACACTGAGATTCATTTTTTTGCACATTGATACAAAGAAACAATAGAATCAATGACAAACCACACACAACCCAAACAGCCAATGTACTTAATACTTTGTTTCAATATTCACCAGGGAAAAGGACCTTGACAGTTGTGAGGATGACTTAGTGGACTGAAGCCCTTAAGCATATAGACATTAAGAAAGAGGATGTGCTGGAGTTTTGGAAAGATATTAAGTTAGATAAGTTGCTGAGTCTGGACAAAATTAACCTCAGGTTACTCTGGGAAGCAAGGGAGGAGATTACTGAACCTCTGGTGACGATCTTTGTGTCATCAATTTGGACGGGAGAAGTACCGGAGGATTGGAGGGTTGCAGATGTTGTTCCCTTATTCAAGAACAGGAGTAGAAATAACCCAGGAAATTATAGATTAGTAAGTCTTACTTCAGTGGTTGCAAGTTGTTGGAGAAGATCATGAGAGGCAGGGTTTATATAAAAATAACAGGGTTGTTATCATGGGTGACTTTAACTTCCCTAATATTGATTGGCACCTGATTAGTTCCAATGGTTTAGATGGGGCAGAGTTTGTTAAGTGTGTCCAGGATAGATTCCCGTCACAGATATTGACAGGCCAACTAGGGGGAATGCCATACTGGATCTAGTATTAGGTAACGAACCGGGTCAGCTCACAGATCTCTCAGTGGGTGAGCATCTAGGGGAACAATGACCACCGCTCCCTGGCCTTTAGCATTATGGGAAAGGATAGAATCAGAGAGGACAGGAAAATTTTTAATTGTGAAAGGGCAAATTATGAGGCTATAAGGTTAGAACTTGCGGGTGTGAATTGGGATGATGTTTTTGCAGGGAAGTGTACTATGGACATGTGGTCGATGTTTAGGGATCACTTGCAGGATGTTAGGGATAAATTTGTCCCAGTGAGGAAGATAAAGAATGGTAGGGTGAAGGAACTATGGGTGATAAGTGAGGTGGTAAATCTAGTCAGGCGGCATACATGAGGTTTAGGAAGCAAGGATCAGATGGGGCTTTTGAGGAATATAGGGTAGCAAGAAAGGAGCTTAAGAAGGGACTGAGGAGAGCAAGAAGAGGGCATGAGAAGGCCTTGGTGAGTAGGGTAAAGGAAAACCCCAAGGCATTCTTCAATTACGTGAAGAACAAAAGGATGACAGGAGTGAAGGAAGGACCGTTTAGAGATAAAGGTGGGAAGATGTGCCTGGAGGCTGTGGAAGTGAGCGAGGTTCTCATGAATACTTCTCTTCGGTATTCAGCAATGAGAGGGAACTTGATGACGGTGAGGACAACATGAGTGAGGTTGATGTTCTGAAGCATGTTGATATTAAGGGAGGGGAGGTGTTGGAGTTGTTAAAATATATTAGGATGGATAAGTCCTCGGGGCCTGATGGAATATTCCCCAGGCTGCTCCACGAGATGAGGGAAGAGATTGCTGAGCTTCTGACTAGGATATTTATGTCCTCGTTGTCAACAGGAATGGTACCAGTGGATTGGAGGGAGGCGAACGTTGTCCCCTTGTTCAAAAAAAGGTAGTAGGGATAGTTTGGGTAATTATAGACCAGTGAGCCTTATGTCTGTGGTGGTAAAGCTGTTGGAAAAGATTCTTAGAGATAGGATCTTTGGGCATTTAGAGAATCATGGTCTGATCAGGGACAGTCAGCATGGCTTTGTGAAGGGCAGATCATGTCTAACAAGCCTGATAGAGTTCTTTGATGAGGTGACTAGGCATATAGATGAGGGTAGTGCAGTGGATGTGATCTACATGGATTTTAGTAAGGCATTTGATAAAGTTCCACACGGTAGGCTTATTCAGAAAGTCAGAAGGCATGGGATCCAGGGAAGTTCGGCCAGGTGGATTCAGAATTGGCTTGCCTGCAGAAAGCAGAGGGTTGTGGTGGAGGGAGTACATTCAGATTGGAGGGTTGTGACTAGTGGTGTCCCACAAGGATCAGTTCTGGGACCCCTACGTTTCGTGATTTTTATTAACGACCTGGATGCGGGGGTAGAAGGGTGGCCTGGCAAATTTGCAGATGACACAAAGGCTGGTGGTATTGTGGATAGTGTAGAGGATTGTTGAAGATTGCAGAAAGACATTGATAGGATGCAGGAGTGGGCTGAGAAGTGAGAGATGGAATTCAACCTGGAGAAGTGTGGGTTGGTACACTATGGAAGGACAAACTCCAAGGCGGAGCACAAAGTAAATGGCAGGATGCTTGGTAGTGTGGAGGAGCAGAGGGATCTGGGGGTACATGTCCACAGATCCCCGAAAGTTGCCTCACGGGTAGATAGGGTAGTTAAGAAAGCTTATGGGGTGTTGGCTTTCATAAGTCAAAGGATAGAGTTTAAGAGACACGAGGTAATGATGCAGCTCTATAAAACTCTAGTTAGGCCACACTTGGAGTACTGTGTCCAGTTGTGGTCGCCTCACTATAGGAAGGATGTGGAAGCTTTGGAAAGGGTACAGAGGAGATTTACCAGGGTGCTGCCTGGTTCAGAGAGTATGGATTATGATCAGAGATTAAGGGAGCTAGGGCTTTACTCTTTGGAGAGAAGGAGGATGAGAGGAGACATGATAGAGGTATACAAGATATTAAGAGGAATAAATAGAGTGGACTGCCAGCGCCTCTTCCCCAGGGCACCACTGCTCAATACAAGTGGACATGGCTTTAAGGTAAAGGGTGGGAAGTTTAAGACGGATGTTAGAGGAAGGTTTTTTACTCAGAGTGTGGTTGGTGTGTGGAATGCACTGTCTGAGTCTGTGGTGGAGGCAGATACACTAGTGAAATTTAAGAGACTATGCGACAGGTATATGGAGGAATTTAAGGTGGGGGGATATATGGGAGGTAGGGTTTAAGGGTCTGCACAACATTGTGGGCCGAAAGGCCTGTTCTGTGCTGTACTATTCTATATTCTATTTATGAGTATTTGGAGAGATATAATCTGATTAGGAATTGTCAAGGGCTGGTTGTGCCTTATAAGCTTGATTGACTACTTTGAGGATGTAACAAAACACATTAATGAAGGTAGAGTAGTGGATGTAGTGTAATATGGATTTCAGCAAGTCATTTGATAAGGTACCCCATGCAAGGCTCATTCAGAAGGTAAGGATGCATGGTATCCAAGGGGACCTTGCTTTGTGGATCCAGAATTGGCTTGCCCACAGAAGGCAAAGGGTGGTTGTAGATGGTTCATATTCTGCATGGAGGTCGGTGACCAGTGGTTTTCCACAGGATCTATTCTGGGACCCCTCTTCTTTGTGATTTTTTTAAATTATAAATGATTTGGATGAGGAAGTAGAAGAATGGGCTAGCAAGTTTTCTGATGACACAAAAGTTGGGGGTGTTATGGATAGTATGGAGGGCTGTCAGAGGTTACAGCAGGACATTGATATGATGCAAAACTGGGCTGAGAAGTGGCAGATGGAGTTCAACTCAGATAAGTGTGAAGTGGTTCATTTTGGTAGGTCAAATTTGAAGGCAATATAGTATTAATGGTAAGACTTGGCCATGTGGAGGATCAGAGAGGTCTTGGGTCTGTGTCCATTGGATACTCAAAACTGCTATGCAGGTTTGCAGTGTTGTTAAGAAGGCTTATGGTGTTTTGGCCTTCAACTATGGAATTGAGTTCAAGAACCACAATGTAATGTTACAGCTATATAAGACCTTAGTTAGACTCCACTTAAAGTACTGTGTTCATTTCTGGTCACCTCACTACAGGAAGGATGTGGATACTATAGACAGAGTGCAGAGGAGATTTACAATGATGTTGCTTGGATTGGAGAGTGTGCCTTATGAGAATAGGTTGAGTGAACTTGGCCTTTTCTGGTGGCTTGTAATGTTCTTGTTCTAAAGTAAGTAAATCAGCTATAATCAAATCATAGAGCAGACTCGATGGGCTGAGTGGACTAATTCTGCTCCTCTGTTTTATGGTCTACAGTCTTAAAAATTTATTCTGGAATTTTCGTATAATGAGGACAAATATCCTTTGCAAGGAAACTTGCTAGTGCCAAATGGGAGGGATTAAGACTAGACTAGGAAGGGTTTTGGGTTTCTGAGCTGGAGTAATCCATGGAACAAAGCTACAGCCTGAGAGAGCAAGTCTAGTTATGAGTATCGCCAGGGACCCAGTAAAGGCAGGAAAAAGACTGCATTCATTTCAATGTTAAAGGTTCAATAGGTAAGGCAGATACACTCAGCATGGAATGGTTCCAAGGACTAGAATGTTATAGCCATAACATAGTCCTGAAAGAAAGACTGGACTGGTAGCCCAATATTCTAAGATAGAGATGCTACATGTGTGACAGAGGTGCAGGTAAACAAGTAGGGGGAGTAGCCTTTCTGATAAGGGAGGATGTAACAGTAGTATAGTGATGACGTTCTTAGGGGATCATCCAGTGAGACCATGTGAGTAGAACAACAAGTGGAAGATCACTCTTGTGGTCTGTATAAATGACCCCTTCCAATAGTCGATGGGAACTTGAAGAGTAGGGCTGTAGAAATACTGCTCATAGTTGTAAGAATAATAGAATTGTAGTGATGAAGATTTTAATTTCCTCGGTATTGCCTGGACCACCCAGAGGGTTAAGGGTCTTAAAGTTTCCTGAATCAATATATTGAGGGCCTAACCTGGGAAGGTGCAACACTGGACCTTTTAGAGAATGAGGCAGACCAAGAAATTGAAATGGCAGTCAGGGAGCACTAGTGACCAGAGTTAAATTAGTTTTATGATAGTGATGTGAAAGGATAGGACAGTCCTAAACTGGAGCAAGGCTAATCTGGGGGGAGTGGGGTGCATTAGACAGGATCTAGCAGAGGTCAATTGGGTGATTCTGTTTGGAAGGAATGAGTGACAACAAGGTTTTTAAGAGTGTGATAGCAAGTGAACAGGAGCAGCATGTTCCTGTTAGGGTGAATGGTAAACATGACATGTTGAGAGAACCTTAGCTGACAAGAGATATTGAGGCTCCAGTCAAGAAAAAAAGGGGAAGCATAAAAAAAAAGGTTTAGGAGGCTGGGATCATGTGAATCTCTTGATGACTCTTTTTGAAAAAAAGACTAGGAACATTCTCAAAAGAGAAATCCAGAGGGTACAGAGAGGATATGAGTTGAATTTGGCAGGTAGGGTTAAGGAAAATCCCAAAAGGTTCAATTAAGCCTAAAAGGGTGATGAGGGAGAGAGTAGGTCAGAAGAATCAAAATCAGATTTATATCATGGAACTGTCATGAAATCTGTTGCTTTGTGGCAATAGTACAATGCAACATAAAAAATACTAAGTTACAAACAACAAATAAATAGTGCAAAAGAGGAATAGTGAAGTAGTGTGCATTTAGAAATCTAATGACGGAGAAGAAGCTCTTCCTAAAACATTACTTGTGGGTCTTCAAGCACCTGCACCTCTTCCTTGGTGGTAATAATGAGAAGATCTGATGGTGAGAGTCCTTAATAATGGATGATACCTTCTTGAAGCACCACCTTTTGAAGATATTGTTGATAGTGGGAAGGGTTGTGCCCATGATGGAGCTATTTCTTTTTAGAGATGAATATCATTGCAGGCCTTCTGGCCCGATAAGCCTGTCCACTCAGTCTTTCCACTGCATGTTTGGAAAAGTTTGCAAGGGTCTTCAGTGATGTAAAATCTCCTCAAATTCCTCCCACAGTTGAGTAGCTGATGTGCCTTCTTCATAGTTGCATCAATATATCTGGCCCAGGATAGATTGTCTGAGATGTTGATGCCCAGGAATTTGAAGCTGCTTTCCATTTCCACTGCTGATCCCTTTTAAGGTCCCCTTAGAGATCAGCAGTGCTGCTTCTGCCTTAAGCCACAAAATATGGGAGGGATCAGTGTTTACTGAGGAAAAAATTAGGGTTGCTTAAGAATAAGGGAAACAAGTAAAGTTGTTTTGGAGGACATTCATATAGCCAGGGAGGGGTATTTGCAGCCTTACAGCATACTAAGACAGAAGTATCCTCAGGGCTTGATTGAGTGCATCCTCAGACTTTGGGAGAGGTTTGACAGGAAATTGCCCTCATGAAGATATTTGCTTCATTATTTGCCACTTTTGAAGTTCCTGAAAACTGGACAATGGCTTATGTTCTGTTGTTTAAAAAGGTTAGCAAGGACAAGCCAAAGAACTACAGGGTGGTCAGCTTGACATCTGTAGTAGGGAGGGGATTTTAAGAGACAGGATCTGTCAGCATTTGGATAAAGAGATTTATTAGGAGTCAGCATGGCTTTGTGTGTGGAATGTCTTGCCTGACAAACCTTTAGAGGTTTTTGAAAAGGCCACTGTGGTAAACTATGTATACCTGTCTGGACACGCCCCTCTGCTGACTGCTCCTGTGGCTCCTCTCACAGACCCCTGTATAAAGGCAATTGGGGCACTGCTCCTCCCTCAGTCGTGCTTCCTTTTTGCTGCTAATAAAAGCCTATCGTTCACTTCCTATCTCCAAGAGTTATTGATGGTGCATCAGCCACCTAATGGGTAGATGAGCAATGAGCAATGGATGTTGTCTGTTTGGATTTCATCAGGGTCTCACACGATAAGCTGATCTGAAAAGTTCGGTCCCATGAATCCAAGGAGAACTAGTTAAGTTAATTCAAAACTGGCCTGGCAGTACGAAGCAGAGGGTGGTGGTTGAAGGTTGTTTTTTTGGAATGGAGACTGGTAAATAGTGGTGTGTTCCAAGGGAGCTTTATTAATTGTTATTTGTATAGATGATGTTGATGAGAATGGACAATGCTTGATCAGTAGGTTTTCAACTGACACAAAATTAGGAGGTGTGGTTGGTAGCGTAGAAGGTTATCATAGATTACAAATGGGATCTTGTTCAGTTAGGAAAGTGAGCTAAGGAGTGTCAAGTAAGTGTACCACAGATAGGTGAGGTGATGCATTTTGGAAAGTCAAACCAACAAAGAACTTATACTATAAATGGTAGAGCACTAGGGAGTGTAATTGAAGAGAGGGGCTTAAGAATACAATCACACAGTTCTTGAAAGCAATCTCACAGGTAGATAGAGTAGTGAAATAGGTGCTTAGCATGCCGGCCTTATGCAGTTGGGACATTGAGTATAGAAGTTCAGACATTATTTTGCACTTGTATAAGTTGTTGGTGAGGTTGCACTAGAAGTATTGTGTATAGTTTTCCTTAGCTGGTTATAGGAAAGATGTAGTTAAGCTGGAAAGAGTGCAGAAGACATACAAGGATATTGCTAGGACTAGAGGACCTGAATTATAGGAAAAGGTTTATTCCTTGCAACGTGGATGAATGGAAGGTGACCTTATACAAAGGTTTAAAATCATGAGAGGCATAGATAAGGTGGAAAATAACAGTCTTTTCCCCTGTTGGGGGAGTTCAAAGCCTGGAGGTATAGCTTCAGGGTGAGTGGTGGCGGGGTGGGGTGGGAAGATTTAAAAGGCATATTCACGCAGAGGGTGGTGAATGAATGGACTGAGCTACCAGAAGTGGTTGAGGTGAGTAGAATAGTATCGTTCAAGAAGAACTGGATTAGGTGATTAGGTGCATTCTAGAGTGAGGCTGAGCGCAAGAAATTAGGACTAGTTTGGCAGGTTCTGTGACTCGCATGGATTCTTCGGGCCGAGAGGCTTGTATCTGTGTTCAATTACTCTGACTCGACATTGCGTTTAAAATCACAATATTAGGTTTGACAACTTTGAAATCAACACGTTTGCTTTTGAATTTCTGACTGGCATGCAGTAGTTCGGATTTTTTTTTAAAGAATATGCTTCATTAATTGTCGAAGGGCGGGGTTAGGCAGCTTTGAAAAGTCGGAGTTGGAGGCCACGTGAACACTTTCACTCCCGAAGTTGGAAGGAAAGATGGCTTTTTCGGTTCATAGTCTCCTGATCAGTGACAGCGTAGATGCCAGTTGTAAGAAAATCCTAGAGGAGAGTGGAATCAACGTGGTGGAGAAGAAAAATATGACCGAGGATGAACTGCTTGTTGAAATAAAGGTATGAATCAAGGAACTAAACTCTCGCAGTAAGATAATGTGCGGTGGACTTGCGGCGCTCAGGTAGTGGGATTCTCGGCATTAGCATGGTGGTGATAACTTTGGCGCAAGTTCTGAGGAGGGAGGGTGGACACACTTCGCTTTTGATGTTCCTTTGGAACCATTCATTTATTTCCCTGTGTAAGTAAATGACCGAAACGCGAGTAGAGGTGAATAAATGGCAAACCACTAGAGAAGCTGCATATAAATCGTCATTTGAGATATATTTGTTGACGAGGGAATCATTCCCTTCCCGTCCCATTGTGACTGTTCCTGACGGCGCGCTATGGTTCACTTAACGAAGATCTTTGCTGATGCAACAGTGCCGAGAGTTTTCTGAGCGCAAAGCGTTCAGCAGCCGCGGACTGTTTTAGAGCTAGGAATACAGTAATGCTAATGTGGAAATACTTTTAAATGTACACGTTCAAACCAAATGCGGTTTAAAAATTACTTTGGTTTTGAACGTTCGTTGTGCGCATAATACTTGATTGAAACCTCATAAAACATTGTATCTCCAACATTTCTGGTTTTGAATTAGATTTCCAGCATCTACAGTGTTTTTGATGTTCACTAAACATTGCTTTCGGTAGTTCCGAAATGGCTTCATCTAAAGCTCCGATATTAGAGTTGAGATTTTGAAACTCTTCTGGTATAATTGCTCTAATTTTGGTACTGCCTGATTTCTTGAAAGCAATTTTCTGTTAGTATGGTGCAAATCAAAGTGAAAGAAACAGCGCTTTTACCCTCTTTTTCAGACATGTAATTACAAGCAGATTGAACATCAGAAACTCATTTTCAAAAGTTCCGTACTTGTAGGTTTTCTATGGGCTTTTCTGAAATACGAACCTGAGAAAATGGAATGAAGCCAATTCCATATAATGTACTCTATAATGAACGATCAGTGTTAATAATGTACAGGGCCTTTCCCTCGTTAGTTTCTTTACCTTTATTTTATTGTTATTTTCTCAATTCTTGGTCTGTTCCTCGGAGTGATGGATTGGTATATAGTGTTGGCACTATTTTTCTGGCGGCTATTGTGAAGGACAATTATTTTACTCCTCCCCTGTGAAGTACATCTCCTCCCAGTCTCTCAGTGAGCATAGTTGAAAAAAATAGTCTACCATACTACAATATTACCTGGCCTCACCTCATATTTTCACCTATTTATTTTTTTCTTTTCCCTTTTTTTTCTCATTCCAAATTCATTTATTTGATTTTTGGATCATCTACCAGCTTCTTGTGTGTTCTGCAACTCTACAGTCCAAACATTTTACAGTCGTTTGAATATGTGATAAATGTTCAGGGACAACTTAATTAAATTTTCATTGAAGACAAAATTCTTAATGCAGCATATCTAAAATGTGTTGTTTTAAAATTATATATATCTCACTATTCAGCAGACTTTGTGAGTGAAATGTAATATCAAAGAATACTAATGGTTTATTATTAATAGGACTACAATGGACTTATAATCCGTTCTGGAACAAAGGTTACAGCTGATGTGATAAATGCTGCAAAGAACCTGAAGATAATTGGTAGAGCTGGAACAGGAGTGGATAATGTGGACATAGATGCTTCAACAAGGAATGGAATTATTGTAATGAAGTATGTGCAATTTAATTACTTACATACTCAAATAGACAGCAAATTACTGATTTGCGAGTTATCTGCCTGAAATGAGTCAACTTTATTGCAATGGATGCAAAAGAGGATTTATTTTTTAACATTAAAGTATGATTGATTTTTCTTTAACAATATTAAGACATCAGAAGTATTTGAAGTTCGATGGTTCAATAGGTCCATTTAATATCAGAGAATGTATACAATATATAACCTGAAAATTTTTGTTATTTATTGTACTTGTACCAGAGCTGAAATGGTTAACTATCTGTCAAACAGTTCTATTATTGGGGGGTAACACATGCAAAATGCTGGACCTGAAATGTCGATTCTTTATTTCTTTCTATAGGTGCTACCTGACCTACTGAATTGCTCCAGCATTTTATATCTGTTACTTTGAATTTCCAGGATCTGCAGAATCTTGTGTCTTTTGGGTGCTGTTTGTGCAGAGTTTCCACATTCTCCTTGTGACCCCCCTGAGTTTCTGCCAGGTACTCGGGTTTCCTCCCGGTACTCCAGTTTCCTCCCAGATTCCAAATACGTGTAGATTGGTAAATTAATTAGCCACTGAAAATTACCTCCAGAATGTGATAATATTAATCAGAATCAGGTTTATTTTCACCAGCGTGTGTCGTGAAATTTCTTAACTTAGCAGCAGCAGTTCAATACAATATATAATATTGAAGGAAGAAAATAATGTAAATAAATCACAATATGTGTATATTGAATAGATTAAAAATCATGCAAAAACATAAATAATATAAAACAAAGTGAGGTAGTTTTCATGGGCTCAATGTCCATTTAGAAATTAGATGGCAGAGGAGAAGAAACTTTTCCTGAATAGCTGAGCGTGTGCCTTCAGGCTTCTGTACCTCCTACCTGATGGTAACAGTGAGAAAAGGGCATGCCCTGGGTGCTGGTGGTCCTTAATAATGGACGCTGCCTTTCTGAGACACTAACCCTTGAAGATGTTCTGGGTACTTTGTAGGCTAATACCCAAGATGGAGCTGACTAAATTTACAACCCTCTGCAGCTTCTTCAGTCCTGTGCAGTAGCCCTCCCATACTAGATAGTAATGCAGCCTCTCCATGGTATATCTATAGAAGTTTTTGAGTGTATTTGTTGACATACCAAATCTCTTCAATTTCCTAATGAAATATAATTGCTGTCTTGCCTTCTTTGTAGCTGCATCGATATATTGAGACCAGGTGAGGTCCTCAGAAATCTTGACACTCAGGAACTTGAAACTGCTCACTCTCTCCACTTCTGATTCCTTTGTGAGGATTGATATGTGTTCCTTCATCTTACCCTTCCTTAAGTCCACAATCAGCTCTTTCGTTTTATGTTGAGTGCAAGGTTGTTGCTGTGACACCAGTTCACTAGTTGATATATCTTGCTCCTGTACACCCTCTTGTCTCCAACTGAGATTTTACCAACAATGATTGTATCATCAGCAAATTTATATGGTATTTGAGCTATGCCTAACCATACAGGGGAAGGTAACAAAGATATAAGAGGAATAATACAATTTATTTCAGAGGGCACTTGACAGTTGGTGCAATGTGGTGGACTGAAAATCCTTTTTTGTGGTTTATGACTCTGACTCAATAATGCAGAAGCATAATAAACCATTGCTAAGCTGCTAATGCATCTGCTCTGCAAACATTTATTGAAGACATTAGGAAACCATATTAGCAAAACTTCTTCCCAAAAATGTATATATTTATTGAGATAGAGTTTGGAGTAGGCCGTTCCGGCCCTTTGAGCCATACTGCCCAGCAATCTCCCAATTTAATCCTAGCCTAATTATGGGACAATTTACAGCGACTAATTAAACTACCAACTGGTACATCTTTGGATCGTGGGAGGAAACCAAAGTACCCAGAGGAAACCCATGCAGTCACAGGAAGAACGTACAATCTCCTTTCAGACAGCAGCGGGAATTGAACCTATGTTGCTTGTACTGTAAAGCTTTGTGCTAACCACTATGCTACAGTGCTGCCCCTGAATTCATGTAAGTGCTGAAAATCTTTGAATCTTTGAATCTCGGTGAATTTCCTGTCAAATGCATGCTTGTTGCTGAAGTGATAAAGTAGCTTAAAATGTTTTATTTAAGCTATAAATTGTGAACCAGATGTATAAAAAATAGAATTGAATTTACTGCATTGAATTATCAAGGGCAAAAGTTATGAAACTGTCCAGATGGTTCCTGACAGAGAATTTGATTTTGTTCTCCTGTATAAAACAAAACAAATAAACAAATGTAAAATGAGTAAAAATGATCAACCCTAAAATAGCCTAAGTAAATTTTCTTCTTTCAATGTTTTGCAGTGCTCAGAAGGTTAGTAACTTAGTAACTTTTCTTTTTTCCAAAGCACACCAAATGGAAACACAATCAGTGCTGCTGAATTGACTTGTGGAATGATCATGTGTTTGGCCAGGTAATATTTTTTTCAATGTATATTATTGTATTGCAGATTATTAGCCATAGTCTTGTTAGTCCACAAAAATTGTATTTTTATATTTGTCTTGTATCATGAATCAATTTCAAATGGTTTCATTTATTATCAGAGAATGTATACTGTATACAACCTGAAATACTTACCGTAGATTCCATACTACAGAGCGCACCTGATTAAAAGCCGCAGGCTCTAATTTTAGAAAGAAAATCAATTTTGTACTTGTACAAGCCGCACCGGATTTTAAGCCGCAGGTGTCCCACGTTGTAATATGAGATATTTACACAGAAAGATATTACACGTGAGGATTTTTTAACTTTTAATTAAATCCGTATGGTAACATAAACAAATACATATTGCAAATACTTTTTTTCGAACCGTGCCTGTAACACGGCTACTTTTAAATATACATACGTATCGGTAACACACAAATTACGTTGCGTATACTTTTTTACTGAACAGTGCACGAACAACATTCCAATATCTCCTAATGACTGGTAAAAAAATATATACTGCAGCCTACCAGGAAAAGTTATTGATCGCCTTTAACTTAAAAGCTGCATCATCGCGCGGGTCTAATGCGCTCGCCCCCACCTTTCCGTTTATCGCAAACCGGTATTTCCCCACAAGACGCGGCGAAACCGGATGTGACGTCATAGCATCCCGGGATGTAGTACAGAAAACAAATATACTTAAAACACTTCTAACTTTAACTAGAAAATACTAACAAATGAATTACTAAGTGAAAATATTATAAACTAAATAACTGCCATAAAGGCAGCACAATGCTTTTCTTCGAGTGTTTTCCATGTTGATGAGGGTGAGTACAAATGACTGATTTACAATAATTTAATTGTGAAAGTGCGCTTGATTTATCGTACAATTTCATTGGACCTCTGTGAACTACTCATCAATTTTATTGGTCTACTGTTACGAGGCAAAATGTTTTTGGCGGCATGAAAAAAAAACATGCATTAGCCGCACCGTAGTAAAGGCCGCAGTGTTCAAAGCTGTTCAAAGCCTGGGAAAAAAGTAGCGGCTTATAATCCGGTATCTATGAGGGAAAAAAACCCCAAAAACATGAATGACAGAAAAACATTAGAACACCAAAGCCCTCTTTTCCCTTCTTCCATGTAAGCAGCAGCAACCATCAATACATCAACTTAAGCTAAGCTAATACAGTCGGCCCTCCTTATCCGCGAGGGATTGGTTCCAGGACCCCTCGCCGATACCAAAATTCGCTGATGCTCAAGTCCCTTATTCAACCTGTCTCAATGCAGTGCACCTTAGGACCCAGTGGAACCCAAGACCTTATTTAACCTGTCTCAGTGCAGTGGACATTAGGACCCAACGGCAGAGATCTGAATTCGCAGTGTTTGTGTTTACGAAAATAATCACGATAACGATTGAAAATAATGTGGAAATAATAAAGCGATCAGAATGAGCTGAAACGTCATTGGAAAAACATTAGGCTACGTTGGTCAACGATCGGAACAATTTTAAAGGATAAAGTGAGAAAGGCTGTGCCCCAAGGGAAAGCTACAATTATTACTAAGCAATGCAGTGGTTTAATAACTGGGTTTTGGGGTTTTGGGTTTTTGATCCTCCACATCAACCCGGCACGGTGGAGAGCGCACTCAATAGTGATCTGTCACTAGATTGAACCCGGGAACTTCCTGAGCCCGGCGCTGAGACATACGTTCTTAAGTGTTTTATATGCATAGAAAGGTAAAATATATACTATATACTAATGCAAACGTTTGACTAACTGACGCTAAATAATACCGGATGTACCTGTTCTGACTTACTTAGTAAGAGAACTTCCAATTTTTTTCGATCCTGATCCACAATAACCCACACACATCCTCCCGTATACTTTAAATCATCTCTAGATTACTTGTAATACCTGATGCAATGTAAATGCTATGTAAACTAGTTGTTATACTGCATTGTTTAGGGAATAATAACAAGGAAAAAAAAGTCCGTACATGCTCGAACAACAAGTGCTGGAAGAGCACTTTTGGGTTTTCGCGATTCACGGTTGAATTCGCGGATGTGGAATTCACGGATAAGGAGGGCTGACTGTATTGCATGCTGATGACCTGATAATAATAATCATCTATCTTCTGCTCTATCTAATGATAATAGCAGCAAAGTTAGAATGGATTGGGAGATACTCTATGTGGGTATTCTAATGGGGATTCTAGAAATCTTATTTAAAAAAAACAGAAAATGATGTCTTGATAAAGGGTCACTTTCCCTAGATGCTATCTAACCTGCTGTGTGTTTCCAGTACTTTGTCTCCTTTTCTGTTGTGTTATGCTGCTATATTACTGAAGACAGTTGTTTCATATTAGTAAAATGTTTTTAGCTTTTTGATTTGCTTTTTGGCTCTGATAAATTAAAATTAATATTTATTTGCTATTATAGAAAAATTCCTCAAGGAGCTGCTTCCATGAAAGCTGGAAACTGGGAGAGAAAAAAGGTGAGGTAGATCTGTGAATGGTTAAAATGCACAAACAAGTGGCTGAAATTGTAAGTGATCTTTGGAATTTGGGAACTTTACTAATAAGCTATCGTTATTAGTTGTCACGAGTTCTAACTTTCAATGTTTATTGTTAAGATATGTTGACTATTTTAGTCTCAACTGTCTCTATGTGGAATAATTTTGATAATAAAGAGTCAATGGAAGACCTATAAGTAAACAAGATGTATCCTTATATTTCTTGTCTTAAAGCTTGCTTTGAAATTTGACATGACTGAGTTATCTTGATCTCAATTTCTTTGTAGTTCATGGGCATGGAGTTATATGGGAAAACACTTGGAATTGTGGGACTTGGAAGAATTGGTAAGGAAGTAGCAATAAGGATGCAGTCCTTCGGAATGAAGGTAATTTCACAGTATATTGGGACATCAAAGTTTAACTGTTGCAAAAGAATTATAAAGAACCCTAACTTATTACAACACATTTTTAAGAATATGCTGTAAATTTTCACCGAATAAATCTTTAATATAAATAGAAGTGAATGATGTGAAATCTGTAACACAAACTTCTAATAATCTGTTGTATAAACTGACAAACTGGATGATGTTGGATTAGCAGGAAGGTCGTACAAAACAGGTTTGACAACGTGTGTTTATGTAGCTTCTATTGAAATGTCTCAGTGATGACAGGAAAAGTGACACAAACAAAATCTGTGGAAGGGATGTTAACCAGCTGAAAACAGTGCAATAATGAATTAATATTTACCTTATTAACATGCAAGCAATTTATAATCAGCTAAAGCATTGTGTCTTGGTCCAGGATGTACTTAATATTTTGATTTTGCATGCCCCTTTATTTGAAAATTAATGTCATCACAGTTGGTTTCTGTGAGATCAACCAAACACTGTCCTCTCCACCCACCCCACTCCTCCCCTGAAACCTCCTTTAATAATTGTGCACAGAGGAAGACCTTCTGCATTACTGACAAATTATTCTTCTTTGCTAGATTTGAGAATGCAAACGGCCTTGTAAAGCTACTTTAGTTTAAAATAGCAAAGCTGTATAATCTATACTAAAGTATTCGTGCCAATTTTACTCAAATTTCCTATCACTAAAAGCTGTATTGTAATCTCCACTACACATACAGTGTTTCTAAGATTTTTTCTCTTTTCCCACAGTGTTGAAAGAAATTGTGCTTGGCAGTTGAAAACAAGTCTAACATGGAATTGAATAGAACTGCATTCACTTAAGACCTTTTGGCACATGCTTCTGATGGGGGGTTTGTTTGGAAACCAGATTTTGGCATGGGATTGGCTCCAGCAGAATCAGATGCAGTGCTGAGCTCTCATTCTGTTTCAATCCAATATCTAACCGGTCAGGCAAAGCAGTCCTGTATATTCAGAACACAATCATCTTCTCACAAACAAGAGAAAATTTGCAGATGCTGAAAATCCCAGCAACACACACAAAATGCTGGAGGAACTCAGCAGGCCAGGCAGCATCTGTGGAAAAGAGTACAGTTGAGGTTTTGGACCGAGACCCTTCAGTCTTTCAGACTGGAGAAAAAAAAGATGAGTAGATTTAAAAGGTGGGGGGAGGGGAGAGAGAAACCTTAGTGATAGGTGAAACCGGGGTGGGGGGGGGGGGGAGGTGGTGAAGTAAAGAGCTGGGAAATAGATCAGCAAAAGAGATATGGGGCTGCAGAAGGGGTAATCTAATAGGAGAGGACAGAAAACCATGGAAGAAAGAAAAGGGGGGAGGAGCACCAGAGAGAGGTTATGGGCAGGCATGGAAATAAGATGAGAGGGAAAAGGGGATGGAGAATGGTGAAGGAGAGGTTGGGGGGGCATTACTGGAAGTTTGAGGAAATCAATGTTTGTGCCATCAGGTTGGAGGCCTCTAGACGGAATACAGGGTGTTGTTCCTTCAAGCTGAATGAGGCCTCATCACAACAGTAGAGCAGGCCATGGCTTGACACATCGGGATGGGAACAAGAAGTGGAATTAAAATTGTTGTCACCTCACTACAGGAAGGATGTGGATACTATGAGAGAGTGCAGAGGAGATTTACAAGGATGTTGCCTGGATTGGAGGATGTACCTTATGAGAATAGGTTGAGTGTACTTAGCCTTTCTCCTTAGAGCGACGGAGGATGAGAGGTGTATAAGATGATGAGGGGCATTGATAATGTGGCTAGCCAGAGGCTTTTTCCCAAGGCTGAAATAGCTAACACAAGGGGGCATAGTTTTAAGGTGCTTGGAAATAGGTACTAAGGGGATGTCAGAGGTAAGTTTTTCACACATAGAGTGGTGGGTGTATGGAATGCACTGCCAGTGGCAGTGATGGAAGCGGATACAATAGGATTTTTAGAAATTCTAGGCAGTCTCTAGAGGTAGGTTACATGCACAACATTGTGGGCTGAAGGGCCTGTAATGTGCTGTTAATTTCTATGTTCTATATGTTAAAATGGGTGGCCTCTGGGAAATCCTGCTTTTTCTGGTGGATAAAGGTTAGGTGCGCAGTGAAGTGGTCTCCCAATCTACGTCAGGTCTCATTGATATACAGGAGGCCACACCAGGGAGCACTGGACGCAGTATATGACCCCAGCAGACTCACAGGTGAAGTGTCACCTCACTTGGAAGGACTGTTTGGAGCCCTGATGAATGGTAGTGAGGGAGGAGATGTAGGGGCAGGTGTAGCACTTGTTCTGCTTGCAAGGATAAGTGGCAGGAAGGAGGAGAATTATATGCTGGACACAGAGACTTTCTGGACACCAGACCCAATCAGTTCCCTCCACCTCCACTCTCCTTCATCTAACAGATCTTGTCCTTGCTCTTAATAATTTCTCCTTTGGCTCCTCCCACTTCAAACAAAAGGTGTTGCCATGGGCACTCACATGGCTTCCAGCTATGTCTGCCTTTTTGTTGGTTACATGGAACAGTCTGTGTTCCAAGCATATACTGGTGTCTGCCCCTCACATTTCCTGTGATACATTGACGACTGCATTGGTGGTGCTTCCTGCACCCATGCAGAGCTCATCAACTTCATCAACTTTGCCTCCAACTTCCACCTCGCCCTCATATTTACCTGGTCCAATTTTGACACCTCCCTCCCTTTCTCAATCTATCTATCTCTGGAGACAGCTTATCCACTGATGTCTATTATAAACTCACAGACTCTCACAGCTACCTCTTGTCCTCACTTACCACCCCACCAGCCTCCACATCCAGCACGTAATTCTCTGTAACTTCTGCCATCTCCAACGGGATCCCACCACCAAGCACATGTTCCCCACGTCCCCACTTCCTGCTTTCCTCAGAGATCGCTCCCTACGTGACTCCCTTGTCCATTTGTCCCTCTCCACTGGTCTCCCTCCTGGTGCTTATCCTTGCAAGCGGAACTAGTGCTACACCTGCTCCTGCACCTCCTCCTTCACTAGCATTGAGGGCCCCAAACAGTCCTTGTAGGTGAGGCGACGCTTCATCTCTGAATCTGTTGGGGTCATATACTGTGTCAGTTGCTCCCGGTGTGGCCTCCTGTATATTGGTGAGACTCAACATAGATTGGGAGACCACTTTGTTGAGCACCTACGCTCTGTCTGCCAGAAGAAACCGGTTCTCCCATTGACCACCCATTTTAATTCCTCTTCCCATTCCCATTCCAATATGTCAATCCATGGCCTCCTCTACTGTCATGATAAGGCCACCCTCAGGTTGGAGGAACAACCTTGTATTCCATGTGGGTATCCTTCAACCTAATGGCATGAACATCAATTTCTTGAACTTCCTATAATGCACCCCACTTCACCATTCCCCATCCCCTTTTCCCTTTCTCATCTTCTTGCCTGTCCATTGCCTCCCCATGTACTTTTGTCTTCTCCTATTAGACTCCCTCTTCTCCAGCCCTGTATCTCTTTTACCAATCTACTTCCCAGCTCTACTTCACTCCTCCCCCTCTTGGATTCACCTATCACCTTGTGTTTCTCTCTCCCTTCCCATCACCTTTTAAATCTACTCCTCATCTTCTGTTTGCTGAAGTGTCTTGGCTCAAAACGTCGACTATACTCTTTTCCACAATCATCTTCTGCTAATGCTGTTCTTCATTCCTTACCCCCACCCCTAAATTGGGTTACTTTGATAATCCAGCACCCTTGGGACTTTAGTTGTGACTGGACAAGTGCAGTTTCTGGGGATATTCCTCTTTTTAATACCCAAACATTATTTCATTTTTATACATATTGCATAGTAATATAATACATTTTCCAATGAGCTTGAAAGGGATGGTGAATGTTCAAGTGTCCGGGTCTCAGCTGCTACTCCAGACCTACCATCATTCCTGATCCCTGGTGTTGTGGACCCCATTCAGCTCCAGCTCTGCACCTGACCCACAGTCAAGACCCTAGCCTCATCCTTGCTCTGGCTCCACTCCCCACTTGCACTGGACAAATATGTGAGCTACTTACTCAACTATCAGCATTTCCAAATAATTGAATGCTGGGTTACTATTGGAGTTTACTGTTTCAGTTGTGGTCAGTTTACTCCACACTATTTTACGAATCCATTGGTTAGGCTGCAGATTCTTCATGCTTATTACTGAGCCTTTACAGCACTTTCAACTGCATTTCTATTCTTTGAATGGATATCCCATGGGTGGTTGTCTAGATCTACCTTCATTCTTGTAGGATAGCAGAATTAAAGATGATGCATACGAGGCACCACACCTAGCTGTGGGGACCTTGTGGAGGAAGACATGAATGGGTTCATCACATATGAATTTATCCACCCATGGGTCACAGAGTCCTATGCTATTACCTACATTTCTCTTGTGAACAGTTTCAATGTACATATATGCAGACTGTGCTTTAATACCAGTCCTTACTGAGATTTGACTTCAAGAGCAGCGTTACAGATCTGCCTGAATTTTTCTTATGGTTAAAATCATGTTCCTTTTCCTGTCAACTTCCAGCTGCTAAATCATTACATGCCATTGGCACTGATTTGCTTCTTGTCACACTTTGCTCGCTATTGTATTAAAACAACTTTTCAGGCTCTACACTTGAGGGAAATTTTAATTTTTGTTCTTACCTGAGGTCTCCAAAAATAGTCTCCTGCACCACTGGAGAGTCAGAATAGAGTCTGGGCACAGTTCATCACTGTGAGAGTCTTGACTACAGAACATCACTCGCCCTCTGTTTCACCAGCCTCTCCAAATCTCTGTGGGCTTCAGAGATATTGCCTTCCCTTTCCTAGGTCAGCCGCACCCATTTTTCACACAGTGTATGTTCCTTTTAAGGGTGGATTCTGAAGTTAGAGTTGTGTGGCTAAGTGCTGGCAACTCAGCAACATTGTCAGAAAATGACTTGAGTAGTGTATGTTGACACTCTTGAACCATTCCTTTTCACAACTGAACCTGAAAAACATTTTGCATGAGAAATTCACAAGTTCATATATATCAGCATTTTTTGTGAAAAACAATGTTAGCTCGCCATGCTTCTCTGTTTTAGCCTATCCAAGTTTGAGCAGAACATTTAGACCAAGTATTTCAAATTTCTGATTATAAATGAGTACTGTATTCCTGAAAGAATATTTAGTGCAAACTTATGCTGTGAAATGAAGTACACAGTAAGGTTGAGTGAGAAAGCCATGAGCTGGTATCAGAAACACTCACAGGAGGTGATCATTACACCCTTGGTGTCCCATTTCAAAGTTCAAAAGTTGAAAGTAAATTTAATATCGAAGTAATAAATGTTGATCCACCATATGCAACTCCGACATTTGTTTACTTGCAGGCATACACAGTTAATCCAAGATGCAATAGAATCATTGAAAGACCTCACCTAACAGGACAGTAAATCAATGTGCAAAAGGCAACAAACTGCAAATACAAAAATAAATAAGCAATAATTTTCGAGAACATGAGATGAAGAGTTCTTGAAAGTGAGTCCCTAGATTGTTAGAACAGTTTGGTGATGGGGTGAGTGAAGTTATCCCCCCGGTTCAAGAGCTTGATGGTTTCAGGGTAATAACTGTACTGAATCTGGGTCTCGAGGTTCCTGTATTACCTTCATGATGGCAGAAGTGAAACGAGAGCATGGGCCTAATGGTAGGGGTCCTCGATGAAGGATGCTGCTTTCCTGCGACCATGGTCCGTGTAGATATGCTCAATGGTGGGGAGAGCTCTACCCATGATGGATGTATCCATTATTTTTTGTGAGATCTTCCATTTAAGGGCATTGGTGTTTCCATAACAGGCCGTGATGCAACCAGTCAATATACTCTCCACCAGAATCTATAGAAGTTTGTCAAAGTTTTAGATGTCATGCCAAATCTTTGCAAATGCTCAAGGAAATAGATGTGCTCCCATGCTTTCTTCATAGTGACACTTACATTCTGGGCCCAGGACAGATCGTCTGAAATGATAACACTGAGGAATTTAAAGTTGCTGATCCCCTCCACCTCTGATTCTCTCATGAGGACTGGCTTATGGTCTTCTGGTTTTCTCCTCATGAAGTAAATAATCAGCTCCTTGGTCTTGCTGACATTGAGCGAGAGTTTGTTGCTGTAGCACCACTCAGACAGATTTTCAATCTCCCTCCTAAATGCTGATGCATCACCACTTTTGATTTGGCCAACAACAGTGATGTTGTCAGCAAAATTAAATATGGCATTGAAGCTTTGCTTAGTCTCACAGTTATAAGTATAAAGCAAGTAGAGCAGGGGGCTAAGCACATAGCCTTGTGGTGCACCTGTGCTGATAGAGATTGTGATGGAGAAGTTTTTGCCAATCCGAACTAAGAAGGGTCTGCAAGTGAGGAAATCAAGGGTCCAATTGCACAGAGAGGTTTTGAGACCATCTTAAAGCTTATTGATTAGTTTTGAAGGGATGATAATATTGAATGTCAAGCTGTAGTCGTTAAAGTGCATCTAGATATATGCATCTTTGCTGTCCAGATGTACCAGGGTTGATTGAAGAGCCACTGAAATAGTATCTGCTGTAGATCTGTTGTGATGGTACAGGAGTTGATATATTTCATCACCAATCTTTCAAAGAACTTCACTGTGGATGTAAGTCTTACTGGAAGGTGGTAATTGAGGCAGGTTTCCAATGTCTTTATAGGTACCACACCAGTATAAATGAAGCTTGGTTGAAGCAGGTGGACACCTCGGACTGCTGAAGCAAGAGGTTAAAGATATCGGTGAATTCCAGCCAGTTGATCAGCAGAGATCCTTAGTACTTGGCCCAGTACCCCATCTAGTCCATTTAGCCAAAAATTGACATGTAGTTAATCTCACTTACATAAGGGTTCACTTATGGCTCTACAAGCGCTCATCCATGACTTCTTAAATATGGACAGGCTTTTTGGCTTTCCCCTTTCAAGCTGCAAGTTACAGACTTTTGCTACTGCTTGAGCAAAATTTTATTTTCTCTCCTGTTTCCTGGAGCCCAATTCCACATAAACTAGTTGGGCCAGAGGAGACTTGAGGAAAAAAAAGTATTTTACTCCCTGTAACAATGTGGGTTTCTTCTGGATGCTCTGGTTTTCAAAGATTTGTGGATTAGTAAGTTAATTGGCCACTGCACATTTCCCCTAGCATGTGCAGTAGGGGAGTGGAAGAATCTGAGGATAGTTGATGAGAATGAGAGGAGAATTTTAAAAATGGAATTAAGATGAGATTAGTCTAAACAGGTGAGAGACAGTTGGCATAAGTTTGGTGAGCTAAAGGACCTGTCTTTTTATATGACTCAGTGTATCCTTATAAACCTCTGCAACCTCATGTTTCCCATCCTTCCATTTGTGTCATGACCAGAACTGTACATTGTATTCAGCTGATGCTGAACTCGTGTTTTACATATTTCACTTGGACCTCTGAGCTGCTGTTGCTGTTTTATTCTGTACTTGGGGTGTAGAACCAAATATACTGTATGCCAAACTAACTAGTCTTTTGCTACACACACACACACAATGCTGGAGGAACTCAGCAGGTCAGGCAGCATCAGTGGAAAAGAGTAAACTTGATATTTCAGGCCAAGACTCTTCATCGGGGCTCCATCTATGTTTTAAAGATACTAAGATGCTGCATTTCTAACTGCACAATGTGGGTTTTTCCTCATCTTTGGATTTTATACAAAGGGAATTTTGAGGAGTCAGATTTAATCACTCAATTCTAAATTGCAGCTGGAGTTTTTCTATAGTTAGATTTCAAATGGCATTGGTACCCCAGGAGATAGTAACACAACTGCTGGTGATACCATTGACAAATAGTTATGCACAGCAAATTGTGAACAATGCAGTTAATTGAAATATGAAAACAAGCAGGCTAATCTTTTTCATAAAATAATAGACTAAATGATGTAAAATATGTTATGACTGATATTTTCCAAAGTATTGATATACTGTCTAATTTGGTAAGTTATGTCTACAGACTGTGTGTTTTATATACCTAATTACTGAACTAAAAACAGAACTGATATTATTGTTGTACCACAAAATTATTCTACCTCTAAGTTGTGATGTAGCAGGAATGGGGAGGGAACACTGTGAAATGGGAGGGAAGAGAGTTACACATAGATTGTGTCAGCCAAGGCTCAGTTGATATTATTTTAGATAAAAATTCAATGTCCTGGCTAGTACTAAATTGCTATTACTGTATTGTATTGCTGCTTCTGAGAAATTGTGTCTAAAATGTTACAGCAGTGACTACACATTAAAGATAGCTCAGTGACTGTAAAATACTGAGTATGCTGACATGATAAAAGATATACATGCAGTCCATATTTCTGTACTTTTTAAATGCTAATCTACTGAGCAATACCAAGTTAATATCGGCATTTCTAAAATCCAGAATGGTTGAATTCCTAAGTCAGTTGAAGATTAGCAGGCTGTTAAAAACAGTGCCTTCTTTGTTCTTCTGTAAATCGGAGTTTTTTTCCAAACGTTCTTGTTAATTACAGAGCATTGGTATTTTAACAGTTTGAAGTTTATTTTGAGTTGTATTGCAAATTTCACATTTGGAGTAATCGTGGAACTAATGAATATGTAGCAACAAAACACATTATCTTACCTCAAAGATAATGACTGCTCAGTTATTTCCCATGCTTCCACCCCACTCCTATGGATCACTCTAATTTTAGTTTAACAATTTCAGTCCCTGCTTGTTACCAACTATTTACATTCTTGTTTTTCTCATCTCATGACAATAATTGTAGATCTGATACTTCCATAGTTAAATAACCTTTCCTTCTGATATTGACATTCATTACCCTGCCCATCTTTATATTCTCCCTTCAACTGCATCAGCCAAAACACTTTGGATTCCTCTCACTAAACTTGCAGATTTCTTCTTTCAAAGCCACTCTGTTTTCTTTTGACTTCTGTCACTTTCCTGAACCTTTCACTAGTACTTGATAATTTTCATTTTGAAGCATATCTATTTTTTTTATTTCATTTATTCCATTAAATGTAGTAAATCCAAATAGTTCTATTGTATTTCAAGTAAATGCAGTTTTAAAAGCTAGATCTTCCATCCTTTTATGTAATATATAGAGGTTACATAGATGTTTTAATGTAGATTTCAGAGGAAAGAGAAGTCAAAGCATTTCCTAAATAATATTCTGGAAATATTATTGTTTCAGACTATAGGCTATGATCCAATAATTCCTGCTGAGGTGGCAAGTACATTTGGAGTGGAATTCATGTCTCTGGAACATCTTTGGCCTCAATCTGACTTCATCACTGTCCATACACCTTTAATGCCATCTACTGAAGGTAAATATTAATAATTGTTAAGGAACTACTTACTGTAATGGAAACTCAGCATGTTAGCCACACAATTAACACCAGTACAACTTGTGGGATCTCCAGATTTTCTTTAATGTAGCAAGGTTCTAACAGGAAAGACTTTTTAAGAAAGGAGGAGTGCAGTAGAAAGGAGATTACAGACCAATTAGCCTGACCTCAGTGGTTGGGAAGATGTTGGAGTCAATTGTTAAAGATGAGGTTATGGAGTACTTGGTGACACCAGATAAAATAATACAAAGTCAGCATGGTTTCCTTAAGAGAAAATGTTGCCTGATGAACCTGTTGGAATTCTTTAAGGAGATTACAAATAGGATAGATAAAGGGGATGCAGTGGATGTTGCATATTTAGACTTTCAGAAGGCATTTGACAAGGTGCCACACATGAGGCTGCTTACCAAGTTAAGAGCCATGCTATTAAAGGAAAGTTACTATAATGGATAGAGCATTGGCTGATTGGTAGGAGGCAGTGTGTGGGAATAAAAGGATCCTTTTCTGGTTCGCTGCCAGTGACTAGTGGTGTTCCAAAGGGGTCGGTGTTGGGACAGTTTCTTTTTTTGCTATATGTCAATTATTTTGATGATGGAATAGATGGCTTTGATGCCAAGTTTGAAGATAATATGAAGACTGGTGGAGGGGCAGGGAGTATTGAGGAAACAAGCCGCAGAAAGACTTGGATGGATTTGGAGAATGGGCAAGAAAGTGGCAAATGAAATACAATTTTGGAAAATGCATGATCATGCACTTTGGTAGTTAGAAATAAATGTGCAGACTATTTTCTAAACGGGGAGTGATGCACCATCAATAACTCTCCGAGACGTGAGGCGAAATATAGGCTTTTATTGGCTGGAAGAAAGAACAAGCAGCAATTGACCATCACACTACATCCTGGAGACTGAGGGCAGGGGCTTGATAGCTCTGGGTCTGTACTCACTAGATTTTAGAAGGATGAGGGGGAATCTTATTGAAACTTTTTGAATGTTGAAAGGCCTACACAGTAGGTGTGGAAAGGATGTTCCCCATGGTATGGAGGGTCCAGGACAAGAAGGCAGAGCCTTAGGACCGGGGGGTGTGCATTTTAAGCAGAGATGCAAAGATATTTCTTTAACCAGAGGGTAGTGAACTTGTGGAATTTGTTACCACTGACAGCTGTGGAGGCCAGGTCGTTGGTGTCTTTAAGACAGAGCTTGATAGGTTCTTGATTGGACACAACATCAAAGGTTATAGGGAGAAGGCCAGCAAGCTCAGGAGGGGGGAAAGAAGGGATCAGCCATGATTGAATGGTGGAACATACTCGATGGGCTAAATGGCTTAATTTTGCTCCTATGTCTTATGGACTCTGCATCTGTATGTTACCATCCTTCAAGCACTAAAGGTAATCCTAAATGAAAGAAAATAAACTGAAAAGTATTGATAATTGAAATCAGACCAGAATCTTCTGGAAATTTACAGTAAGTTGATAAGACGTGTTGAGGTGGAAGTTGACATGGTTAATGTTTTGGCCAAGACACTGCTATCAAAATGTTAACTCTTGTTGACCAACAAGATGTGTATAACAAATACTTTTTATCTTGAACACAAAGCTTGGTGTAAATTGAGACAAACTTTGAGAAAGTTAAGATTAATCAAAATCAAATCAAATCAAGTTGAATTATCATTCAACCGTACATGGATACAGCCAAACAAAACAGCATTCTTCTCAGGCCAAGGTGCAAAACGTACACAGCACATTCAAAATAGCAAACAAAAAAAACATATATAGCCCAAAACCCTAAGCAACATTTCCTGCAAATTGATGGTACAGTTCCTAGCAGTGTGCAAACACATGCAATGCAGTCTGTCATTCCACTGATCAAACACTGGAGGACAGCACTGACGGGAGAGGCCGGCCCCAACCAAGCACAGACACTACGCTGCATTGCTTCCAGCGTCTCCTCCCCTGGACTGCCACAGCAGGCAAGCCTGCAGCTTGAGGCCTAGTCCTCTCTTTAACCAATGCTATTCAGCTTCTCTATTGCCTATCATGTCACCAAACAGGGAAATAGGCCTGCAGCATCTTACATTATCAGTGTCCAACAGAGTCCTGCGATTACAAGCGAAACATCCAAGACAATCACCCACGGTTACACTGCACCCCTCTTTCATGCGGCAACTCTGATACCTTTGAGTAGCAGGCAGCAACATGGTGTCCACCCGGGCCAGCTGCTCCAAACCCAATTCAGCTCCTCTGACATGCAGGCCAGCTCCACCACCACCCAGTCCAGCCACTGCAACCAATGAGCAGCTCACTGATGGGGGTAGACCTGCAGTACCCGAAGTTCTTGGAGTCCAGCATTATCTTGCGATTATAAAATAAAAGCTCGCATTTAACAAAGGAAAAACACCTTTGGTAAACCCACAAGAGGGCGCTGTATCCAAACTTGCCATCATTTTACCAGAAGAATCGGTATCTCTAATTGTTCAAGAAATAATGGAGAAAAGGTGGGATTTTAGAACCTTCATATTTGTAGGGAAAGAGACTGAGGGAGATTTCAGTTGCACAATTTTTAGCAATTAGTGGTTGTAAATGATAAACCTTAATAATTGATCCTGGATAAATCCCTAATATATAGAGACACAATTTGTTATGGAATCAAAGAAGCTGTAAAATGTTGGGCTTTCTAACTAGTTCTGAAATCATATCTTGAATCTATTAAAATCTTCCATATATGCTTCTGGTGTCAACTTATCTGAAAGGGGCTTTGCTACAATTCTGTTTTTCTGATATATTTCAGTCATATCTAAATTTATTGTATAATTGTAATGCTTTGAAGAAATAATATACAGTTTGGATATGCACAGACATCTCATGAAAGCTCATTCCTGGTAAGTCATTCATATGAAAGCCACAATGATAAATTAAGCAGGATATTAGGCTGTTGTGAGGTCAAAGCAAGAAGCTCGGACTCTTCCCCACCCTTGCCCCCACAGTAGATTGCCTCTATTGCTATAGTGGTTGATATCAGCTTATTCACCCTCAATCAGGATGCTTTTGGCCTGTTAATTTTTGATCAGGTTTTTGCTTTCTATTCTAATATCTCATAGAGTAACTCATGGCAACTTCTAAACTTGTATGAAACAACTTGGGATATCTTACAGTGTTAAAGGCTTTGGCTATATGTTTATAATATGCATTGATTATGGTGTTCTTTAATCTGTTAAGCTTGCAAGGCCTAATGAGAACTTCCACCATTTTCCTGAAATTTACTCAGTGAAACATAAAGATGTAAGATTTGCCTGAAGTTTCATTGGATTCTCTAACTCTCAACAAAATTATCTAATGATCTTGTATGTTTTACTTTCATTTAGGATTGCTGAATGATGAAACATTTGCCAAATGTAAAAAAGGAGTGAAGGTTATTAACTGTGCTCGAGGAGGTATTATTGATGAGGAAGCATTGCTTCGAGCATTGGAATCCGGACAGTGTGGTGGTGCTGGATTAGATGTATTTGTAGAGGTATAAGAAAACTGTCCATTGCATTGTCTTCCATTATAAAAATGTGAATATGTAATGCTTTTTTAAATCCCTGTGTACTCTGCATTTTGTTAAGACTTACAAAATCTATTATAATTGGATGTATTGCAACATGTTGAAAAGCTTCTCAGCACTTCACTGAATTTCCTTGAAGTGACATATCGTATGATGTTTATTCAATGTAACAGCAGAGAGACTGTACTTTGCAGTTTGGCCATGAATCAATAGTTCAACAGCCAAAACCCTGGGGTAATCTTTTTGCCTGCGGCCCACTTTTAATTCATTTTCCCATTTTGGGCGCTCTAGTTCATGCAGGATGGGCTCCCAGTGCAACTGCCAATGAAAGTACAAGACAACTGCTGATCACAACTAAATTTAAAGGTGCATTGGATACAAGTGCCTGATGTTTAGCCACAGATATAACAACAGGGATAATTTAGGATTAGTTGCTTGGAGTGCAACTTGATCAAAATGCAAAAGTCTGGAACTTAGTAAACATGGGAGTCAGAATGGAGATAAATGATGTTTTGTGCCTCTGGAGAGCAAAATTCTGAATTGTGGGTATCCTGATGCATTGGAGAAAGAGAGATCTGTATGGACAGACTGATTTGGCAGTATCAGTTGCAGCTCTTGACTTTATTGATAGCCTAGATTTAAGCACCAGTTGTTGAACTGAATGTAAAACAAAAGTTTGAATGTTGGAAATCCAAAACGAAGATGTCAGAAGCAGTCAGTTGTTTGGACAGAGGGAAATAGAATCAACATTTCTCGTCATTAACCCTTTTCTGTTACAGTAGTTGATAGGACTGTCCTTGTCTTTACCTTCCAACCCATAAGGCCTCCACATTCAATGATAGTAAACCATAACTCTGTTACCTTGAATGGGATTCCAACACCAGAAGCCTATTCCACACCTCTTTCAGCATTCCTAGGTTATTTCCACTTGGAATTCTCTGGTTCAATTTTCCATATCCACTAATTACTCCTATTTTCAACACACTTTCCTATGCAACTTCAAGAAATGTGTTTCTGCCTCTTCCTATTCCACTAAACAGAAATCCAAATATTTTGTCCAGTTGAAGTAACAGTTCACTTGCACTTCCAATTTCCAATCTGGCCTCCTTTATATTGGAGAAACCAACCCACAGTTTTGATGATCAGTTTGTAGGGTACCTAAATCTGCAAGGATGGCTCTGAGAATTCCCAGGAATGAAATGAGGTGGGGTGCTGTTGTGAAAAAGAGTGTGTCAATGAAGGGGGATAAAGCAGATGGGATAGAATTGTTTTCTGCATCCAGAATTCCTATCCCAAAGGCTGTGTTGTCCACCCAAATGTGTCACTTTGAACTATTTGAGAGCAACAAGTTTTCAGTTCACCATTAGTAATGGAGGAGGAAAGAGCTGATCTATTGAGATGAATATCACTTCAATTGGATTGATACTAGTGTTCTACCTAGGACAGGATAGAAGATGAGCTTGTGTAGATGGGGTTTGGGTGGAGGGCAAATAAGCCAGGTTGCAGTGTTCCGATGAGGTGAAGATTGGAAATTTATTTTAAAAGGGATCAGGTAAAAGCATAGATCATGAGCAGAAATGTAACAAAAAGGAACAGAGCATATTACCGATGTGTTTGCATTTGATATTCTTTCAGACCTTTCAAAAGCATAACTAGTGCAGAGGCAAGTAGTAGCAAACTATGGTCAAAAGTGAAGTCTTAAACTTAGTTCACAATAATCACAGGTTAGATGAATTGGAAGGACAAATTAAAGTAATTTGTTTTGATTTGACTGCTAATTCATGCATTCCTTTGCAAGATTACAAAGACAGATACTGTAACCGAACACCAGGATATTTGACATTTTGGAAAGTGAGGTAAAATGGAATCATGGAAAACTGCAGCACAGAAACAGGCCCTTTGGCCCATCTAGTCCATGCTGAACTGCCTACTCCCATCGACCTGCTCCCGGACTGTAGCCCTTCATATCCATCCCATCCATGTATATTATCCAAACTCCTCCTAAACATTGAAATCAAAATCACATCCACCACTTGAGATGGCAGCTCATTCCTACTTTCACCACCCTCTGCATGAAGAAGTTTCCCCTTAAACATTTCAGCTTTTGCACGTAAGCCATGACCTCTAGTTGTAGTCTCATCCAACCTCAGTAGAAAAATCCTGCTTGCATTTACCCTATCTATACCCGTCAATGTTATATCCCTTTATCAAATTACCCCTCAGACTTATGTGTTCTAGGAGTGGAGACAGGTAGTTGAGTGGCAGGAGTATAAGCTGTAATACAGATGACATTAGGAGTATAGTGAGAAAAGATGTTAACTAAGGACACCAGGAAGTGGAATCAATTTGTATGGAGATGAGGAATTGAAAGGAACAGAAAACACTGAAGACTGTGTTCTGAGCAACACACTAAATGCTGGAGGAATTCAGCTGGCGGCATCTACTGTCAATGTTTCGGGCAGGGCCCTTCATTAGGATTGACATCCAGATGAAGGGTCTCGGCCCGAAACGTTGATAGTTTACTCTTTTCCATAGATGCTGTCTGGCCTGCTGAGTTCCTCCAGCATTTTGTGTGTATTGCTTGGATTTCCAGCATCTGCAGATTTTCTTGTGATGGGAGTGTTCTGAAAGTTCCATAAATGCGCTTTATTGTTGAACAGAATATCAGTTGAGAAATGAATATTTTTGAAAGATCATGCAGTAATCAAGGAGGAGTTTAATCATCATACTGGCAAATTCCATCAGCTGAACAAATGTCACATACAGGGAAAAGACTGCTTTGGATTTGATTTACAGCAAGACTGATCTAGTTGCCAGAGGATCCTCTAGGGAAAATCTCAAGTTCAGCAAAACTAGAATCTTGACCTTAAATGCCGTAAGAGGTGAGTTGGCAAAGGAAGCTTAGAAAATAAGAGTTGAAGGTATGGGTAGCAAACATTTCAAAAAAACAATTCTCAACATGCAAGCATTAATTTGTGAATTGAAGTCTGGGGAAAAGTGCTAATAAAAAGTGCTAAGTGCGAATCCGTTGCTAACTAGGTAAGTTATGACTGAAAGAAAAAGCTCAGAACAGTGGGAAGCTCAAAATTTAAACAATTGTTTAACCATTGTTTTCCCAGACTAAGCTTGTAAAGCTTTGAGTTCTTTGTCAACAGAGTGCATGACAGCTTTTAAATTGTAGTCATAATTTCATTCAATCTCATGGGCAAATAATAGAAATGAAAGGTTTTGAAGTTGTTTTTTGGTGTTACATATTTTGCATTGCTTTTAGGAACCACCCAAGAATCTCTGTCTTGTGAATCATCCAAATGTAATAGCATGTCCACATCTAGGTGCAAGTACCTACGAAGCCCAGGAACGCTGTGGAAAGGATATTGCAGCTCAAATTGTGGACATGGTGAAGGGCAGCTCACTAGTTGGAGCGGTACGTAATTCTGCAGCAATTCTCTCACCTGGTTGAGATTGATCATCTAACAAAATGCTTATAAAGAACAGGTTAATACTAAACCCAAGTTACACCAATGCTAACAGTTACCAATTATTTGGAGCTACTACCAAATTGGGAAATTTATGCTAAGCTTTACAATATTAAAAATGATTTGATGTGACCTTGTAAACTTCTGCATGTTCCGTAAAATATAACTAAGCTTAATTTAGAGATTTTCTATAACTATTTACTTACTGTCAGTCATGCAAGTCCTGGGAGGAGACTCAGGAATACCATCAAATTCCTATGTAGAAGATCTTTCATTGCTGTTTCTGTAACAAATTTGTTTTACCCTTCGAGGTTGTTTGCCCTGAGCAGAACCCCTGAACCTGGAGGAACAGTGGTCCATTCTTAGTCTGTCCTCTACTCTTGGACCTATTTGGCATGGATGACCCTACCAAGTGCCAAAGCATAAAGCCCTGACTCCAGCCAAAATAATTCTCTGGGTCAATGAGGCACATGAGCCTCCAAACCACAACAAGGTTGTGATCCTCTTGGGGGTAAATAACTATTTACTGTTTCACTGGTATGGTTGGTTGTCGGAATTTTTGTTCTCTGTTAGATTAATGCCCAGGCTCTCAGATGTGCTGTGTTTCCTGAAACAAAACCCTGGATCCAGCTTGGAGAAGCACTGGGAATGGTGGCAAAAGCTTTTACTGGACAAGTAAATGGTCAAACAAAAGTGCATGTTGCAACAGCAGGTGAGTGCCACAATTTGGACTAATCTTGTTCTTCATGTTTTGAATTTTTTTTTAGTGTTTCTGGGATAGAGTCTCCTAATATCTGAGACAGATTCCTGGGGTTGGTTGCTGTTTGAAGGGATTGAATCTAGAGGAATCTAATGTGATGAGGTTACTCAGAAATCTATCCATACAAATTAGAGATTCTGAGGCTTGATTTGGTCAGATTCCAAGCATAATAAAAGGAATTTATTTATTCAGCATTTGGGATTGATTAGCAGGAGCAAATTAAAGGAAGGCAGGGGCAAGCGCCTTGGCCGTTAGTGCAGTGGCCGTCATCTGAGTAGACAGAGAGTGGTGATTTGAGGCTTTAACGAGGAGAAGCTTCAGTCGGAGAAAGTAAAAGAAAAGGTTAAAGAAAGCAAAAGCTCAAGGTTAGGTGTTTTTTTTTCCTTTCCTCCTTTATAACTGCTCAGTTAGGATGTCAAGCAGGATAATTGAATGTCCCTCTTGCGGGATGTGGGAAGGCAGTGATACCCCCAGTGTCGCTGATGACTGCAACTGAGAGAAGTGCATCCAACTGCAGCTTCTAACCAACCGTGTTAAGGAGCTGGAACTGGATGAACTCTAAATCGTTCAGCAGGCTGAAGGGGTGATAGGACATATAGAAAGGTAGTTACACCCAAGGTGCAGGACACAAGAAGCTGGGTGACAGTCAGAAAGGGAAAATGGGTTAAGAAGCCAGTGTAGAATACCCCTGTGGCCATCCCCCTCCACAACAGAGGGATGTGGGGGGTTGGCCTAGCAGTATCCAGTTCTCTGGCTCTGTGACTCAGAAGGGAAGTGGGGGAGAAGAAGTATACTGTGATGATAGGGGATTCATTAAGGGAAGGGACAGGAGGTTCTGTAAGAGAGAACAGGATTCCCGGGTGGTATGTTGCCATCAAGTCCTCAGCATTCTCAAGTGGGTGGGTGAACACCCAGGAGATCATGACGTGGGTAGAACGAGTGACGAGGTTTTGCATAGGGGGTTCTTGAGATGCTAAGTCAAAGGGCAGGACCTCCAGGGTTGTGATCTTAGGATTACTACCTATCTCTCTTGCTTGTGAGGCTAGAATTAGGAAGATTATACAGTTTAATACATGGCTAAGGAGTTGATGTAGGAGGGATGGCATAAGATTTTTGGATCATCGGGCTGTCTTCCAGGGAAGGTGAGACCTGTACAGATGGGACAGTTTGCATCTAAACTGGAGGGGAACTAATATCCTGGTGTGGAAGTTAGTTAATGCTGTATGGTGGGGTTTAAACTAGGGTTGCAGGGGCATGGGAGCCAGAGTGCCAGAACAGTTAGTAGAGAGGTTGGGGAGGCAGAGGTTGGTAAGACTTTAGACAAAGTTAGGAATCAGAAAGTTTATCATGTGTGACTAGTATCCCGAGCTGTGTATACTTTAATGCAAGCAGTATTGTAGGAAAGGCAGATGATAGTGTTGAAGATGAGGTAGCTAGTTAACAGACAGGCAATGTGCAGTGAGGAGAGGTTGTGGATAGGGCAAAATTGCAGTCAACAGGATGAATTGCAATGTAAAAGGCAGGACAAAATTGAAAAAAGAGTAAATACAGGACTGAAGGTGTTATATTTGAATTCACACAGTATACAGAATAAAGTAGATGAACTTGTAGCACAGCTACAGATTTGCATGTATGATGTTGTAGGCTGAATCAAGACTGAAAGAAGATTATAGCTGGGAGCTTAATGTCCAAGCGTACACATTGTATCGAAATGACAGGTGGGAAGACAGTGGGGGTGGCATTGCTCTGTTGGTAAAAAATGAAATCAGATCATTAGAAAGAGGTGACATGGGGTCAGAATTTGTTAGATCATTGTGGATAGAGCTAAGGAACTGCAAGGGTAAAATGACCCTGATGGGAGTTGTATACAGACCCTCAACCAGTAGTAAATTTGTGGTCTACAAATTACAACGGGAGTTAGAAAATGCATGCTAAAAGGTCAATGTTACAATAGTCATGGAGGATTTCAATATGCAGGTAGATTGGGAAAACCAGTTTGGTGCTGGATTACAGGGGGGGATACCTACAAGATGGCTTTTTCTAGCAGCTCGTGGTTGAGTCCACTAGAATTGATTAGAGAGGTTATGGTAAAAGAACCCTTGGGGGCAAGTGATCATAATATGATTGAATTCACTCTTAAATTTAAGAAGGAGAAGTGAAAGTAAGATGTATCTGTATTACAGTGGCATAAAGGGAATTACAGAGGCATGAGAGAGGAGGTGGCCAGAATTGATCGGAAAAGAACACTGGCAGGGATAACAAGCAGAGCAGCCATAGCAATTCAGAAGGCAAATGATACATGCATCCCAAAATGGAAGAAGTATTCTAAAGGCAAGATGACACAACTGTGGTTAACAAGAGAAGTGAAAGCCAACATTAAAGCCAAAGAGAGGGCATAAATCAGTGGGAAATTAGAGGATTTCTAAAATTCTAAAACCAACAGGCAACCAAAAAAGTCATTAAGTAGGTAAAGATGGAATACAAAAGAAAGCAAGCCAAAAATATTAAAGAGGATACCAAAAGTTTCTTCAGATACATAAAGTATAAAAGAGAGGCGAGAGTGGATATTAGACCGCTGGAAAACTATGCTGCAGAAGTAGTAATGAGCTGAATAAGTGTTTTGCATCAGTCTTCACAGTGGAAGACACTAGCAATATGGTGGAAGTTCCAGGTGTCAGGGGTCATTAAGTGTATGAAATTACCATAACTAGAGAGAAGGTTCTTGGGATACTGAAAGGTCTGAGGGTAGACAAGTCACCTGGACCAGATGGTGTACACCCCAGGGTTCTGAAAGAGGTGGCTGAAGAGATTGTGGAGGCATTTGTCATGATCTTTCAAGAATCACTTGATTCTGGAATGCTTCTGGAAGGCTGGAAAATTGCAAAAATCACTCCACTCTACAAATGGAAAAGAGGCAGAAGAAAGGAAACTATAGGCTCAGTTAGTCTAACCTCAGTGGTTGGGAAGATGTTGGAGCTGATTATTAAGGATGTGGTTTCAAGGTACTTGGAGGCACATTATAAAATAGGCCATGGTCAGCATGGTTTCCTCAAGGGAAAATCTTGGCTGACAAATCTGTTGGGATTCTTTGAAGAAGTACAAGCAGGATAGACAAAAGAGAATCAGTTGATGTGGTATACTTGGATTTTCAGAAAGCCTTTGACAAGGTGCCACACATGAGGCTGCTTAACAAGCTTACAAGCCTGTGTTATTAACAGTAAAGGTTCAAGCATGGATAATGGTGGCTGATTGGCAGGAGGCAAAGAGTGGGAATATAAAGGGAGCATTTCTAGTTGGCTGTCAGTGACTAATAGTGTTCCCTGGTGTCTGTGTTGGGACCAATTCTTTTTACGTTGTGCAGTGCCGATTAAAAACTATTCACCCACCCTCCCACCCCATAAGTTATTATGTTTCATTGTTTTACAACATTGAATCACAGTGGATTTAATTTGGCAATTTTTTGACACTATCAACAGGAAAAGATTCTTTCATGTCAAAGTGAAAAACAATCTCTACAAAATGATCAAAAATAATTACAAATATAAAACAGTAAATAATTGATTGCATAAGTATTCACCCCCTTTAATATGACACACCAAATCATCACTGGTTCAGCTAATTAGTTTTAGAAGTCACATAATTAGTTAAATGGAAATAACTGTGTACAATCAAAGTGTTTCAATTGATGGTAGAAATCATCCTGGATCTGGAAAGTCCAACTGCTGTTAAGTCAGTATCCTGGTGAAAACTACACCATGAAGACAAAGGAATACTCCAAGCAACTCTGCAAAAAGGTTATTAAAAAGCACAAGTCAGGAGATAGATATAAAAAAAAATTGTATGTCAGTGATTTGGATGATGCAATTGATGGCTTTGTTGCAAAATTTGCTGATATGAAGATGGGTGAAGAGGCAGGTTGGTTTGAGGATGTAGAGAGGCTACAGAAGGACTTAGACAGATTACAAGAAAGGGGAAAGAAATGGCAGATGGAATACAGTGTCGGAAAGTCTATGGTCATGCACTTTGGTAGAAGAAATTAAAGAATAGACTATTTTCTGAATGGAGAGAAATTGCAAAAACTGAGGCTTAAGGAGACTTGGGAGTCCTTGTGCAGGATTCCCTAAAGGTTAGTTGGCAGGTTGAGACTGTGGTGAGGAAGGCAAATGCAATGTTATCATTCATTTCAAGAGGACTAGAATATTTTTATAGGATGTAATGTTGAGACTTAAAGCACTGGTGAGGCCTCACTTGGAGTACTATGAGCAGTTTTGGGCCCCTTTGAAAAGATGTGCTGAAACTGGAGAGGGTTCAAAGGAGGTTAACAAAAATGATTCCAAGATTGAATAGCTTGTCATATGAAGAGCATTTGATGTCTCTGGGCCTGTAATCACTGGAATTCAGAAAAATGAGGCATGACTTAATTGAAACCTATCAAATAGTGAAAGGCCTTGATAGAGTGGATGTGGAGAGGATGTTTCCTACGGTGGGAGAGTCTTAAGACCAGAGGATATTGTCTCAGAATATAAGGGCATCCTTTTAGAATGGAGATGAGGAGGAATTTGTTTAACCAAATTGTGAACATGTGGAATTCTTTGCCACAGGCAGCTCTGGAGGCCAAGTCTTTACGTATATTTAAGCAGAGGTTGATAGATTCTTGATTGGTCAGGGCATGCAGAGATGAGGCAGGAGATTGAAGCTAAGAGAAAAATTGGATCAGCCATGGTGAAATGGCCTAATTTTGCTCCTGTATCTTATGGTCTTAATAACTTTTGTTGATATTTAATACAAAATACGTCATTTGATTTTCAGAATGTCTGACTTTGCTGTTCTAGATAGAGTTATAGAGTGCTACAGCAAAGAAAATAACAGGCTCTTTGGCCCAACTAGTCCATGCTGAACTACCTAGTGCCATCGACCTCCATGCCCCTCCTATCCATGTAGTTATCCAAACTTAAATGCTGCAATCGAGCCCAGATCCACCTCTTGTGCTGCCAGACCGTTCCACTCTCACATGACCCTCTCAATGAAGAAGTTTCCACTCGGGTTCCCTTAAATATTTCACTTTTCACCCTTAACCCATGACTTCTAGTTCTAGTCTCAGCCAGCCTCAGTGGAAAAAGCTTACTTGCAGTTACCATATCTGTACACCTCATAATTTTGTATACCTCAATCAAATCTCCTCTCATTTGCTTATGCTCCAGGGTCTAAAGTCCTAACTTATTCAACCTTTCCCTATAAAGCAGATCCTCAGATCTTGGCAAAATTTTTGTAATTATTCTCTGTACTCTTTCAATCTCATTGATACCTTTCCTGTAGGTAGGTGACTAGAACAGCACGTAATACTGCAAATATGGCCTGACCAAATTCTTAGACAGCTTCAACATAACATCCAAACTCTGTGCTCAATACTCTGATTTATGAAGGCCAATGTGCCAAAAGCTCTTTTTACGACCCTATTTACCTGTGATGCCACTTGTATAGCAATACAGCTATTCATAGATTTTAACTGCATCTGAAGTGATCAAGTAATTAGAGTGATGGTGAAAAAAGTTAATCGGGGAATTTGAAAGGGAATTGCATACGTTTTTAAGGGGGAAATAATTTTTGAAGCAAAGACTATGTAGGTTAGTGCTAGCATGGGCTTGGTGGGCTGAGTTCTGTTTCAAAACAAACTATAATTCTAATTCCAGAGAAAAGATTTCCTTTATGATATGGAACAAATTTTTAGGCAAATTATTAAAATGATCTGTAATGTGGAGCAATGTTTCTACATTTCCTACAAAGTAGATGTTGTTTAAAAATTTGATTGAACTTACAGTATTTGAATATAGGACAAAAGAACACCTGTTGAGGCAATATACTTTATCTATTTCTATTTGACTTCCAAATCTAAATGACAGTTCCTAAATATTTAACATAAGAGGAAACTGCTTCAAAGCCATTGTCATTCAGAGCTGAAACCATGAGACCATAAAATTGAAAGGAATCTAGTCTATATTCAAATATTATAGTTTTTGTTTTGTTTTTAAGGTATGTCTTTGAGAAATACTGAGCATTGTGTTGCTTCAGCTGTGACTCTGGGGCTGCTTAAAGGAGACTTGGAAAACCAAGTTAACCTCATCAATGCATCTTTACTTGCAAAAGAAGCAGGATTAACTGTAAGTTGTCTTGGGATTTTTTTGTGAGATTTGTTCTAATTAACTAATTTTTTTTAAAAATTAATAGAAGAGTCTTCTATATATCAGCTACTTGTGGTGAAAGGGAAAACTGGCTATGGTTAGTGCATGATTTGAGAAGTTTGTAGTGAAGCAATCTTGGAGATGTGAAGAATACTGTGGTTCCTCCAAGCATTAATGAAATTTGCTAAAAACTTCTTTGGGATGGATGGAACATTGGGCAGTGTGCAATAGTGAAATCTGGGGAAGTAATTTCCTTGTATTTGAAGGTAACTCCTGCTTAGTATGGCTTCATTTCCTACTGCTTACATACAAGTATATCAATTTGCATGGAACAGAATTGCAAAGGATTGAAAGAGCATATGATAACCATCTGAATGTTGTTGGATTAGACTGTTTAATTGTTATATTCTTTGCAGCTTAATTAATTACCTGCTTGTATTTTTATAACTACCGGTACTTATGTACATGTAACTGTTTAGTGGTCACAGTATGTATATACAGTTGTTCAGTATGTCTCCAAGTTATTACATTTACATGATTCTGGAAAGCTCTGGAAGCTTCTCTGGTACAGCATTATTTGAATAAGGGGTATCTGATTGGTTGACTCTTCAGATTTGAATGGGATGTTGCTTATCTATGGGTATAAAAAGAGCTGGTCATGTGGAGGCACATCTTTCTTTTTGCTATTCTCTCCCTTCTGGTACTAGCTTCTGCTACTGTTTCTCTTCTTTTCCAAGTTTCTTTGTTCTATTAAATCTTAATAAAAGAATTGTGAAGCAACAAGTTTTCTGCCTGAACGAAGGGTCTCGGCCCGAAACGTTGACTGCTCGTTTCCACAGATGCTGCCCAACCTGCTGAGTTCCTCCAGCTTGTTGTACATGTTGCTTGACCACTGCATCTGCAGTGTGCTTTGTGTTAAGTTTTCTGCCTCTTTCCTGATTTCTGAAAGAATGTTGGATTAAAAATATCAGAATCTAACACGTATAAGAGATACCAGAGGTTTTTATTGATACCATGGTAATGAAGTTATTATATAAATATGCACCAAATCATTGTCAACACAGGATTGCTCTCTGTGTGCATGCAAACCATCTGCTTCCACCTATATCCTACCAGCTTCTATCCCATCCCCCTCTTAGTGCTATGTACTGTCAATCTTTCCTCTTCCCTCTGAGTCTTGATGCAGAGACTTGACCTGAAAGATCGACTTGCATATTTTGCCTCCACATATGCCGATTAACCTGCTGGTACTATTTTGAATATTTAGATGGAGAGATTTTTTCCAATATGTATCTGTTTTGTCCATGCCTGCAAAAAAAAAGCTGCATTGTAATAGGCTGCAACTTTTACAAAGGAGGAGCTGGATTTCATGACATTTTACATTGTCTTTCCATGTGAGCTTTATTTATCGAAGTATTATCTTTCTTTTTCTGAATTACAAATCTGTTTTTTTTTAGATTCCCAAGAAAAAGAAACTTGTTCATTTATAGCTGCCCACCTTTGCCATAATAAACACAGGCATACCAATGGCATTGCTAATTGATAAAGTAGTAACCATATTTGAAAAGGAACAAATAGTGGAATTGGAAGAGCTTCATAATATTGGTTAAGAGTCAGGTGAGAGGTTTCAAGAGCTAATAAGACCAGGATTAAATATTGGATTGTCAGCCTGCAAATATCTCAGCACCAACAGTTCTTACAGCACATCCAACAAGGTGCACAGATAGACAGCATCTGTAGAAGAGTCCATTACTCAAAACTACAGTCTATTCTTCTTAGTGAGATTGAGAGTTTGGCATTTATTCCCTTTGTTTTATACATTCCTTTCCCAATTTCTCTGCAATTGGCACCAAATTGTTTTCTGTCTGTCCTGTCTCCTACCTGATTTGTTAACTAGCTTCTTCTTCCACATGTGCTGCCTGACCTCAGTGGTTACAGCATTTTGTCTTTTCTCTCATTAATCATTGGTCATTAAATCCTGAAAATAGCCTGATTAAAGTATAATCTAAAAGATTCTTCTTTCTTACAGGTCATTGCCAAGCATGATGATGCAGTTCTAGGTGACCCTACTAATGTATGTGCATTGGAGATCACTACTTCTAGTGCCTCCCATAAGTTCCTGGGTTCCATTCAAGTTGACCTTCCAGTGCTTCTGGAAGTTGATGGAGCAGCATTCAAGCAAGCAGTTCCTCTCAGTGGAAATTTGCTAATTTACAAAGCTGAGCCATGTCCTCAAGCTTTACAATCTGTTGCAGGTAAAAGAAGCAGCATTTCTTGCATTGCCAATTTCTTATCATCATTTGAAATCTCCATTGCTTTGAGAAGACTAATTATAGGAGTGAGTTTAAATAAATGATGCCTTTGCATAACAGCTTGTCATTAGTCAACTTGTACAAGTTTCATTTTGTATTAATGCTGCAATTAAATACAAAAGCTCCAAACTGCATAAGGACTTCAGAAGCAGGAGTAGATAATTCAGCCCCTGGTGCTTGTTCTGCCTATCATTAAGATCATGTCTGATCTTTTACCTCAAAAGTAATTTTCCTGCACTAACCCCATATCCCTTGATTCACTCTTAAAAAGAGCAAGTGGTCAAATAATTCTACAAGCTCCAAAGTAATCAGAGGATAATAACACCACATGATACATTGCTGAATTCACAACACGAAACCTCTTAATTTGGTCTATGACATGAGTTAATTTGATTGCTTCAGCAAAAAACTGCATGAACCTGAACGTGGATTATGAAATTCTCATTTCTCATTCATGAAGCTAGGCTGATTTACAAGTCTTGTTTTTCCCACACTTCACATTAGCCTTGAATATTTATGAAAATATGACTGTAGTTTGTAACTTTATTTAGAATGATAACTAGTGTACTAAAACATTTTTAAAGCAGTAAGGGATCAGAGAAGCAACATTCAGCTCATCTAAAGATTTGTCCAAGGTCTTGTCTAAGTTGACAGAGATATCTGTTCAAGGCTGAGTTGGCTGTAAAATTACCTTTTGATAATTGGAAATTTGAGCATTGGTCCAATTTGTAATCCAATGTAGGCATGTAATATAACACTTTGCAATGAAGTTGGCATCACAAATTTGGAGTTTGTAGAATATCTTCATTGGGTCTGTGATATGACAGTTTTCAATTCCAGCTGATTCTACAAACTCAAGGCTTAATTGTTGATTCCCTAATTGGTTTGACAACAAGAATTTCATTTAATACTGATGGTTGACAAAACCTTTTACCCACTTAACTTGCAGCAGCTCCTTAGAAAAAAACATGCATATTCTTCACACCTTTTAATAATAGGGGTTTATAAAGCAACCCTGAAAGCCTAAAGCTTCCACAAGTTTCTTTTTTTTCATTTCTGACGTTTGAAGGGCTCAACTCCACTTTTCTATGTCATGCCTCTTCAAACCAATCGCACTCTACCCTTTCTCCCATCCCAGCTCATTCCCTGCATCATGTTAGACTATATTGCAAGAGATAATCCAAGTAATGGTTCTGGCAAATAAATGGATAGACTAATATCAGGGTAGAACCCTGGATAGGACTTATATTTATAACTGTGCGAACTCAGTAAAGGTTATTCCAATGAGCTTGTGTTGCTGCTATCATTTCCGTGGCGGGGAATTGTTCCCTATGGAATCAAGATTAGAAATGCACGCAGTATACCAGGAAGAGGAGTCCAAAAAGATTTGTACAACTGCAACAAAGCTTCCTTGCACCAGTCACCTTAAATAAAAGATGTTGCTATCTGTCCTACTGTATCTCCATACACTTCCAGTGGTTTCTGTGCACTATCATATAATCCCTCTGAACATTAATACAACATTTGAATCTTCCTGGCCTATTCTGTCTTGTATCCATTATCTCTTTTGGTATATCTCAGAGTCTACACCTAAACAAATCAATAATGTTGCATAGAAACTTGAAGAGGTTCAAAACAGCATTCAGCAATAATAAAGACACACTCCGCACATCAGTGGTGCAGTGGTGGCAGATTTTCAGGACAATTAGATGTTATTCCTATTAATACCCAAGCATCCTTTAATTGCAGTCTGTCCCCACTTATTGAAAGGGCTCTGTTTTTCTGAACGTCCATAAGTCGACCTTATCCATAAATCAGACAATACTCAAAAATCATTTTATACAGTTACCATACCTCCATGTTGACAGGGCATCAAAAGTGCAGAAGACTGATCAGAAAAAACAAGTTAAAAAAAAGAGGGAAGGGGGAGTTGGTATCTGGTTCTGCTGTTTGTAGTAATGAATGGATGTACATACTTTATTTATTTACGGAGATACAGCAAGAAATAGGCTCTTCCGTCCCTTCAAGCCGCACCGCCCAGCAATCCCCTGATTTAGCACTAGCCTAATCATGGGACAATTCACAATGACCAATTAACCTGCCAACCAGTACACCTTTGGACTGTGGGTGGAAATCGGAGTGCCCAGAGGAAACCCATACGATCTTGGGGAGAACATAAAAACTCCTTACGGGCAGCGACGGGAATTGAACCATAGTCACTGGCACTGTAAAGCGTTGTGCTAACCACATCGTACAAAGGTACATCGACCTTTCGAATTTAATAACACAATGGAAGCTTGATCAGAGATAGAGGTGTCCATAAATTGGGCATTTATAACCCAATCAATATATATTTTTAAGATTTTACACAATTTATAGTAAATTCTCCTGTGAACCTAGTAAATTTCAAGGGTGTGTGGGAACCTAGACCTTGATGAGTTTGTGAACCAAATGTTGAATCATCAAGATTTTCACATATCACTTTATTTGAGTTAGACACAACTGTGAGATCTTCTATGAAAACTTTACGATATGAAGGGCATTTTATAAATGCCACTATTTATATGCTTATTTTTATGTTCCCTCCTTACGCATAGCACTGCGTTTACCAAATAAGCGTATTTACATAATTGGCCAATGCCTGTGTGAACATTTTGATTCAGTAGCACATTTTGGTGGAGATTCTTGGATTCAGGTGGACAATCCCCACTGATAGTTTCATTGGAGTTGTAAAGATGAGCTGCATGTGATATGATATGAAAAATTTGTAAAGAGGTGCAGTGTTTGCTCCCAGGTGAACTAAAAGGTAACAGGCTTGTTACTTTGAGATAAAACAGTAATGTTTTTCTGGGATCTTGACCATAAATTATCTAGCAACAAATAACAGTAAAAAATTGATTATTTACTTAATTGTTTTTCATTATATTATAATAGTCAATATGCTTCTAGTTTAAAAAAAAATCCTTTGCATCTTCCATCAGTTCACTCCCCCAGTGTAAATGCAGGTTGTTGCTTTGAACACCACTGCAATGTCCCATATAACCTTTTCCATTTATTCACTGCTTTCAATTCCTAAATGACTCATTAATCAGAGTAGTTAATTGATCCTCTTCTTTTGCCTACTGACCTTGCATGATTTTTATTTCTGGTTTTTCTGCACTACTTATTTTAGCTTAACTACTTAATAGACATATCTATTTACTGTAATTTGGTATTTTTTTCTAAACATTTATTTATCATTGGACTGCTGCCGTAAAGTTAACAATTTCATGACACATGCTGGTGATATTAAATCTGATCCTTTTTTAGATATATTGAAAATTAAAATAAAAATGTTGTCCAATACTTAGTTATATTGTCTTAAAATTTTTGTAAAGCTTATAAAGAATACTTTTTTCAAAATTATGCACACTAATCTCTGCACCTAAATCTTCAGTTTTTATTTTATTTTATGCTATCTGAACCATTGTTAATCAAAACAGTGAATTTTCTTCTCTAGATATCTTTTCTTCTCAATATTGTGCACTGGAATTTTATAAGAAATACTGATGATCTTTGTGTTTTCTATATGTAATAGACATTGATTCAAAGCTACCCATTGACAATGAATTGTAAATTATTCTGGTTAATTTTATAATTGTGGCTTTTTCCTCAGGTGTGCTGGCTTCAGCTGGAATTCAGATTGAATCATACAATGTTACAACTGCTGTAGAAGGACACCAGTGGTGCATTATGAGAATTACTTCATTGTTAGTAGATTTGAATCTTCTTGAGCATTATGTGAAGGTATCAATGCAGCTGACAATATGAATAGCATGTTCTTCATTTAGAAAAAAAGCATCAAAATTTAGAAGTCAAATTGACCAGAGAAGGTGGTGTATGGTTTGAATTTACTGTAATAATGGTGCCTTTTTCAATAGTACTGATTAAATTGACAAAATGACTAATAAGCTAATGTAAACAGAAGCCAGTGCATGAGATTTTTTTCAGTAATACGCCTCTGCCGTTAACATAAAAGCAGAAAATGCTCAAAGGTTGCAACATGTCAGGCTGTATGTTCAAAACTCTATCTGTTACATCATCGAACAATGACTTGTTTCTTGGTGACAGGCAAATAAAGTATGATTGAGTAACTGCTCTTGAACTGAAAGTATTAATATTTCCTCTCACACCACATAGAAGGCTGAGAAGATCCCATGGCAAGTCAACTATCTTATGACTATTCACATCATTAGATTTGTTACCTTGGCATTCCCACCTTTAATAGTAATTGTGACCAACAGTCCTCATCTGTGCAGAGAATACTGGCATAAGGACTTGTCAAAAGAGAAGAAACAGTTCAACAGTATCAAGCCAGAAGTTTAAGTTTCTAGAACTTTGGAACAACTTTGTTCAGGATCACAATGACTTTGAATAATTATACTGATGCTGAGCATAAGTACAGATAACCCCCATATTATGACCATTAGGGTTATGGAAATTCACTCTTACATAATTCACAAACCTCTACTCAAAAAACTTGAGATATGGAATAAAATTGGTTCTTGGGATTTATTTGGGGGAAGAAAAAATGTAAATACACAAAATTATTTTCAACTTGTGTTTCTTGACACTTGCAAATGAAGTGGCTTCAAACTATAGAACATTGTGATACGGATTACTTTATTGGAACGCAACCACCCCTCCCCAATAACAGGGTTGTTACCTGTGTTCCCATTAGATAGAATATTAATAACAAAATGTTCTCCATCAAAACATCTGCACTTTTGTTTTAGTAAACCACACCACCACACTGCAGATAACATAGCTAAGGTACTGCCTGACCTGCTGAGTTCCGCTAACTGTGTGTGTGTGTGTGTGTGTGTGTGTGTGTGTGTGTGTGTGTGTGTGTGTGTGTGTGTGTGTGTGTGTGTGTGTGTGTGTGTGTGTGTGTGTGTGTGTGTGTGTGTGTGTGTGTGTGTGTGTGTGTGTGTGTGTGTGTGTGTGTGTGTGTGTGTGTGTGTGTGTGTGTGTGTGTGTGTGTGTGTGTGTGTGTGTGTGTGTGTGTGTGTGTGTGTGTGTGTGTGTGTGTGTGTGTGTGTGTGTGTGTGTGTGTGTGTGTGTGTGTGTGTGTGTGTGTGTGTGTGTGTGTGTGTGTGTGTGTGTGTGTGTGTGTGTGTGTGTGTGTGTGTGTGTGTGTGTGTGTGTGTGTGTGTGTGTGTGTGTGTGTGTGTGTGTGTGTGTGTGTGTGTGTGTGTGTGTGTGTGTGTGTGTGTGTGTGTGTGTGTGTGTGTGTGTGTGTGTGTGTGTGTGTGTGTGTGTGTGTGTGTGTGTGTGTGTGTGTGTGTGTGTGTGTGTGTGTGTGTGTGTGTGTGTGTGTGTGTGTGTGTGTGTGTGTGTGTGTGTGTGTGTGTGTGTGTGTGTGTGTGTGTGTGTGTGTGTGTGTGTGTGTGTGTGTGTGTGTGTGTGTGTGTGTGTGTGTGTGTGTGTGTGTGTGTGTGTGTGTGTGTGTGTGTGTGTGTGTGTGTGTGTGTGTGTGTGTGTGTGTGTGTGTGTGTGTGTGTGTGTGTGTGTGTGTGTGTGTGTGTGTGTGTGTGTGTGTGTGTGTGTGTGTGTGTGTGTGTGTGTGTGTGTGTGTGTGTGTGTGTGTGTGTGTGTGTGTGTGTGTGTGTGTGTGTGTGTGTGTGTGTGTGTGTGTGTGTGTGTGTGTGTGTGTGTGTGTGTGTGTGTGTGTGTGTGTGTGTGTGTGTGTGTGTGTGTGTGTGTGTGTGTGTGTGTGTGTGTGTGTGTGTGTGTGTGTGTGTGTGTGTGTGTGTGTGTGTGTGTGTGTGTGTGTGTGTGTGTAAAATTTGACCAGTGCCGGTCCGCACCCAGTCTCAAATGTGATATTGCCACAACTCACAAAGGTCAAGAGCCAGCAAGGAGTCCAACACAATGAATAACAAGACCACATTGTGACACTTGTCACTGCAATTTAGCAGAGTCAGGTTTCCATGAATTATATTTGCCAAATGAAAGATCATCAGCCTGAAATATTAACTGTTCTCTCCACAAATATAGTTAACCGACTGAGCATTTTCAGTACTTTTCTGTTTTTATTTTTGACCTTTGAAAAATTATCATTGTTTCAGCAATAATTGACATTCATCAATAAATTTATGCTGAAGTAATACTGTTTGAAATATTGTAGCTCATTACTCTGATCTCTCTGTTTTGCAAAGCAATTATTTAGTTTTTTATTTTACTTTTGTGTCATTCCTGGAGAGGGTAAATGGGTAACAATTTAGTCTTTTCTAATCTGAAAGTGTTTTGATACAAATTCATTTACTTGATTTCCAGCTTTTGCCAGTCAGGTTTAAGATGTGTTTACATAATACACAAGAGTAAATGTGTACCATAAAACTCAACTCAGTGTGGACACTTTTAAATTTAATTTGAGTTGAGGTTCAAGCCACATTCTTGCAGTTTGAATTTTTTTAAAAAAATTAAGGCTGAATTCTCATTTCTGTGCTGAAAGAATGTTGTCCCTATCTTCAAAGCATAGTGCTCATGGGTGAAAATAAAATAGCCCAGACTCATGGGGTTGTGGCATGTCAGCTAATAATTATCCCTCTCAAAAACACCCAGATATATTTATTATTCATAATTTCATTCCTGTTTGTGTGAGTTTGCTCTATCTAAATTGCATGTCACATTTCATAGATTTCCATAGTAATTACACTTCAAAGATGCCTCATCAGCTGAAAACTACTTTGCAGTAAACCAGGGTTAAGTCACATAAGCACTTCCAGTAAAGTATTTTATAAAGCAAATTGAAACACCAGCTTCAATATGAGTGTTAATTTGCGACTGACAGTGAGTTAAATAGCTACCTGAATTGTTGTTCAGAGTCTCCTGCAAATCATTTTCACAGAAGCAAATCTTGTAGCTAAAATACGGCCATTCAAAAATATCGGATGATAGTAATTGCACCATAAGATCGTAAGATATAGGAGCAGAAGTAGGCCATTCAGCCTATCAAATCTGCTCCACCATTCAATCATGGGCTGATCCAATTCTTCCCGTCATCCTCATTCCCCTGCTTTCACCCCACACCCTTTGATGCCCTGGCTAATCAAGAACCCATCTATCTCTGCCTTAAATACACCCAATGACCCGGCCTCCACAGCCACCCGTGGTAACAAATTCCACAGATTTACCACCGTCTGACTGAAGTAATTCCTCTGCACCTCAGTTCTAAAAGGACGTCCTTCAGTCCTGAAGTCATGCCCCCTCATCCTAGAATCCCCTACCGTGGGGAATAACTTTGCCATATAGCACCAGAAAGTACTTACTTGATATTACGGTCTTATTCAAAATCACTATTTTTAAACCTGCAATTGGATACTTGGGCAACACGTTGCTCTTTCTTTAGGGTCACTCAGCACACAAAGAAGGGAGATACACCATAAACACTATGAAAACTGACATGATTGATCCCTGACCCTGTGGGCACGCTTGGGAACTTACTGTCATAAGTTCATCTAGTTGTTGGGAATTACAATGAGTAGCTCACCTTCTCCAAATTGTGACCTCTGCTGTAACAGGTGCTGTCAGATGCTTTCATGGCATTTATTGAGCATTTGTCCAGATGGGACCAGCAATGACTGAACGCTTATTTCTCCAAGAGCAGTTAGTGACAAGAACATCTTTAGCCTCAAAATTTCCTGCCATTTTGGATGTATGTCTCTATTCCTCTTTGTTACTTGGAATTTAGGAAGAAACATCCTGGGATATGTTTCATTGTAAAGACTACCACAATTCAAGAGAGCTCCCCGTGACTTTTTCAGGAAAGATCCATGAATGGGTTTACCTTGTTATATTTTTGTGCCAATGCATGCTACTGTAGAACAAGTATATATAGGTAAGATGTTTATTACTTGCCCTAGGTTTAAGCTTATAGGAAATTCAAATCCTTAATTTAAATAGTGAAATAACTGGTTATAATATTGCAGATTTTGATTCACTTATTTATCACATGTACATCAAAGCATACAGTGGAATGCACTGTTTGCGTGAACATTTAGACATAGGGATACACTGGGGCAGCCTGAAAATATCACCACATATTCCAGTGTCAACATAGCATGCCTACAATGTTCAGCAGAACAATATGTGCTACAACAGAAAAACAAGGCTCTTTCCTCCCTCCCAGCCACCCACCTGCTCACACACAGACAGTCCGCCAACCCCAGAATAGGCTGCCTCCAGCCTCCAGTGACCCTGCAGACATCAGGGATCTGACTTCCCCAGTGGACACATAGGTCCCAGGGCTTTGGCAATCAGACCTCAACTTCCAGACTCACTGAAGTTGTCTTCAACCTTTTGGACTTTGATCTTAAGTTATGTCCCCAGAACTCCAACCCTCGAGCTCTGGTATATTCCAATTCTAAATTGGAAGGTTCATTCAGTATGTCGAAGGCTGAAAGATTTTTAGGCTAAAGTTGAATCAGGATTTATGGGAAACAGACAGGAAAATGAAATTAAGCCTAAAGGTTTAATAATACTTTATTATTGAATGGAAGTGTAGGCATACAAGGTTGGATCACCTGCTGATGCTCCTATTTCATATGTAGGTATAGTCCTGCATGTAATATTTGGAGCACTAATAGGTGTAACCTTTGGCATAATACTCTAGAGAATATCAAAGTCAAGTTAAAATCAGAATCAAGTTTATTATCATTGTCTTGTATGATGTGAAATTTGTTGTTATGCAAAGACAAAAATGACTATAAATTACAAAATAAATAATGTAAAAAAAGGGAGTAATGAGATAATGTTCATGGACCATACAAAAATCTGATGGCAGAGATGAAGAAGCTGTTCCTAAAAATGTTGAGTGTGAGTCATCAGGCTCCCGTACCTCCTCTCTGATTGTAGTAGTGAGAAAGTGAGGATCGTTAGATAGATAGATAGATACTTTATTCATCCCCATGGGGAAATTCAACTTTTTTTTCCAATGTCCCATACACTTGTTGTAGCAAAACTAATTACTTACAATACTTAACTCAGTAAAAAATATGATATGCATCTAAATCACTATCTCAAAAAGCATTAATAATAGCTTTAAAAAGTTCTTAAGACCTGGCGGTTGAATTGTAAAGCCTAATGGCATTGGGGAGTATTGACCTCTTCATCCTGTCTGAGGAGCATTGCATCGATAGTAACCTGTCGCTGAAACTGCTTCTCTGTCTCTGGATGGTGCTATGTAGAGGATGTTCAGAGTTTTCCATAATTGACCGTAGCCTACTCAGCGCCCTTCACTCAGCTACCGATGTTAAACTCTCCAGTACTTTGCCCACGACAGAGCCCGCCTTCCTTACCAGCTTATTAAGACGTGAGGCGTCCCTCTTCTTAATGCTTCCTCCCCAACACGCCACCACAAAGAAGAGGGCGCTCTCCACAACTGACCTATAGAACATCTTCAGCATCTCACTACAGACATTGAATGACGCCAACCTTCTAAGGAAGTACAGTCGACTCTGTGCCTTCCTGCACAAGGCATCTGTGTTGGCAGTCCAGTCTAGCTTCTCGTCTAACTGTACTCCCAGATACTTGTAGGTCTTAACCTGCTCCACACATTCTCCATTAATGATCACTGGCTCCATATGAGGCCTAGATCTCCTAAAGTCCACCACCATCTCCTTGGTCTTGGTGATATTGAGACGCAGGTAGTTTGAGTTGCACCATATCACAAAGTCCTGTATCAGTTTCCTATACTCCTCCTCCTGTCCATTCCTGACACACCCCACTATGGCCGTGTCATCAGCAAACTTCTGCACATGGCAGGACTCCGAGTTATATTGGAAGTCTGATGTGTACAGGGTGAACAGGACCGGACAGAGTACGGTTCCCTGCGGCGCTCCTGTGCTGCTGACCACCGTGTCAGACCTACAGTCTCCCAACCGCACATACTGAGGTTAATGATGGGCGCTGCCTTCTTGAGCCACTGCTGCTTGAGATGTCCTTGATAATGGAGAGGCTTTTACCTGTGATGGAGCTGCCTGAGTTTACAACCCTCTACAGCTTCTTAAAATCCTGTGCTTTGGAGGTTTCATACCAGGCTTTGATGCATCAACTCAAAATGCTCTCCACAGTAGATCTATAGAAATTTGCAAGAATCTTGAGGTGATAAACCAAATCTCAAGCTCCTAACAGAGCTGCTGGCATGCTGTCTTCATGATTGTTCGGCCCAGGACAGATCTTCTGAGATGCTGATACCCAAACACTTAAAGTTGACCCTTTTCCACCGATTAACACCAGTCATTGTTCGAATTTCATTGTGGTCTGCAGGATTCCTTTAAAAAGGCACCCACACAGTAATACCTGCCCCCTGATAACTAAGTATAATGTCACATGGAACCCAGAGGAGCAACAAAAGCAATCATGGTACTCGAAGGAAGCAGTCAGTGAATACTGTACACAAAAAATCCTTATTTCTATAGGTGTTTGGATATTAGAAGTTGAAGGAGTATCTTTAAAACTGGCCATTGTGTTTTTTTAACATTTATTTGTTAATAGATCTGGGAGCTGCTGTCTTGCAGGCATATGTTGTTCAACTCCAAACGCCCTGAATTAAGAAACTCGCTAGACCATTTTAAAGATCTGTGGAGCTAGAGTTACAGTTGACCAAAGCTGTTAATATTTAAAGATTTTCTTTTCATTTATAAACTGGATGGGATTTGGTAACAGCCAAGCAATTTAATTGTCACCAATATTGATGCAAGCTATTTGTTGCAGATTTTATTTTATTATCTTGAATTTTCCACCTACCATGGTCTTTTAAGTTTACATCATGTTCTAGAGTAATAGTTCAGGTTTGTGATTATTAGACCTGTAACTTGCGGGAAATATGGTTGATATTTTCCAAAAATCCCACACAGTATTATGATATGAGTGCATAGTAATACTGTATAAGGTATGAATATTAAGCAGAGTACCAAATACATTTATGCTTTTTGAAATAATACCATCTGACTCCTATGTCAATTTTCAGAGAAACAGGATTTGTTTTTGCCAATTATCTGTTAGACTGTGCTTCTCATAACACAGTACTGCCTCATCACTGAATACTTTGCACACCTGATTTTTAATTGCTAATCACTCTTCTGGGACCTAACCCACTAAACTTTGTACCAAAGGCAAGAGTTACACCCGCTTAAGCCATTCAATAGCTACTCATCCATTACATTTCTGATTCAAAGTGCATTCATCTTATCCAAATTAATTTCATTTTCCTAACTCTCACCCGTTTTATGTAAATAAAGATTTTTCTATCAATAGTGGCACTGACATCAAAGCAATCTGCTCAGAAATATTTTGCATTCTCTGTTAGTGGAACTTTGCGTTTCTAAATGTTAATTTTTTAACAGATGGCTCTCTGCCATTTACAGTTGTTATGAATGTGCCACAGCTCTGAGGGGCCGAAGGATGCGGGGTAGCCCCCTCCTTTGTGAGAATCGCAAGATCACTATTAAGTCAGTTCAGGGGACACAGGAAATGAGAGAAAGACATGCAGAATCCACAAAAGGGTTGGACTGTGTCCTGGCCTCCGAAAGGCGGACCCATTGATACCGGCTATTGTCTCTTGGAGACGGACTTGTGTATTGCATCCTGTACGATGCAATCAAAGCCCCAGGCAATGAACCAAGGAGGAGGTTGGTGGAGGGATTGCATCATCCTAACCTGATTGACACCTGAGACCCTGTGAGTCAGGATAAAAAGAGGGTCTGTGGGAACAGCCCCTCAGACGCACCAGAAGAAACGCTAGTGATCCCGTAATAGCGAAAGCCGGTGGAAGGCCACGTGCGTCCTGACCTTTGCCACGGAAAAACGGTTTTTAGCTAACAACGGGGAACTCAACTCTCAACGACTCTCGAAGGATTGACATCATAAATGGAATGGGCAAGTTTTAACCCGTCTCTCTCTCCAACAATTGCCACACAGGGTCCCCAATGGCTGCAGCCTGTATGAACTGAACGAACTATATATTTCCATCGGACAATTCATTATCCCCTAGACAACGATACTGCTTATTTCTTATTGATTATGATTATACCCGCGCTTTTAGATTTAGTATTGATGATGTATATTATCTGTGTGTTTGCATTGATATTATTTTTGTGTATTTCTATCAATAAATACTGTTAAAAATAGTACCATCAGACTTCAACGGACCTCTCTATCTTTGCTGGTAAGTGACCCAGTTACGGGGTACGTAACACAGTAATGTCGTGAAACAGGTTGAACAGAGATTTAACAACTACGTTTTTTAAAAACGCTTTACAGAAAGTGAAAGATCAGTTCATGCATATACCATAAATATGGAATTTAACATAGAAAACAAATTTGGAAGTATAATGCTGAAATTACTATTGACTCCACATAAAAATATTTTTCTGAGACAGGTAGTACGTTGTTCAGCAATAATTGTGACTTAAGCTATTCAAAAATCTCAGCATACCTCATTCAGCAAGGCTTGTGTTTCTCAAAGATGTTTACAATGAAATACTTGCTGGAGAGTAGTTAATAATGAAAGTCAGATCAAGTCAATGATTTTAACATTTGCCTCTAGGTTAATTTTAACAGCACAATTTTTGAAGGAGCAGAAAAGCACAGTCGCTTCCAGACTTCTGCTTTAGACAGTGCTGTCAATTTTGCTCATTTATGATGACTATTGTTGACAGTTTGCCATAATTAAAATTGTGCATTTGATCCAATTTTACTTATAGCCTAATAGAATGTAACAATATCCTATTGCTGCAATTATATTGAAACTTTTAACAAAGGCTCCCTCCATTCATTTAAATTGTTAGAGGATGTGGCATTGTGACATCAGCTGTAGGTTCAGGTTGTACTACAGATTTGCATAACTGTCCATCTTTTGTTATTGCATCTCACATATCTTATTATGCTTAACAGCAAAATGAGAGTTCCAAAAGGTTTCCACTGTAAAGCCAAATTAACTACACCAGTTTTTCAGGTGAAGTACTTGTTAATCTAATTCAGTCTTGCTGTTCAGTAATTTAATCTATGCTAATACCATCTTGATTAAATTAGAAAGCGAAGTACATGAATGCTTTATTCACAATAGCTAATTAATTGTGAAATTGATAGTTAATGTACAGCTTTCATGTATATATTAAATGAAAAGAAATATGGCTACTTCATGTTTATTTTCAATATTCAACATTGAAATAATTTGTAATTTGGTTTCATATTTTGGCTAAAGATGGATCTAACACAACATATTTCTGTCATCTCCAAGACAGTCATTTTGCCCAATATTCTCCCATCTCATCATAATTAAAGAGACACAAGAGGCTGCAGATGCTGGGATCTTGAGGGGAAAAAGTCAATTCACTGGAGAAACTCTGAAGGTCTGGTAATATTTGTGGAGGCAAATAGATAGTTGCTGTTCTGGACAGTGACCCTACATCAGAGCTGAGAATATAAAGGGAAGATAGCCCATTTAAAATAGTGAGGTGAAAGAGGGACTGAAGGAAATGAGACAAATGATGGGTGAATCCATTTGAGGTGGGTTTGATGGGCAGATGAAACCAGGTGAGGGAAGGCGGGCTGGAGATAGTGACAGAGGCTGGAGGGTGAGTGGAAATGATATGAAGAGAGGAGTTGAAATGGCTTGTAAACGAGAGCTGAAGGTGGCCACTGTGGATGGAGCACAGGTATTCAGCAATGTTGTCACTCATTCTGTGCTTGGACTTGATGCTGTAGTTACCAATCCCTATATCCAGGCCATTGTTTTCTTCAGACTTGACCGTTCTAACACATTGCTAATCGACTTAGCTTCTACTCTCTTTTACCACAGTATCAATCAAAATTCTGCTTCTCACATCCTAACCCTTACCAAGTCTTCATCATTCACCTTTCTGTTTTTTCCCAACTTATTTTGGCTTCTGGTTAAATATCTGACAAATTTTAACACTGTCCCTATCAAATCTTCTCAAGGCTTTGCCCCTCTTTATGTTTGTAATATGCTGTGTCTGCCATTCTGGCTTTTACCTCTTCCACTTAAGATGCATCAGTGATTTGGTTGTTGGAGGTGCAAAGAAAATTGTGAAATGCACTAAAATCTAAGTCTTGCCTTAAGTTAGCAGAAAATAACTGACCAATGCTTAAATCTGTTTCCAATTGGATAAAGATCTGTTTTTTTAAAAAAATTAAATTTGCTTTATATCATTTTTGTACTACATTCAGAAATTCTAATTAGAAATCTTCCCATTGTGATCTTCCCATCAATCCCATTAATAGGTGAATGGGCAGAAGATCAAAGATGTGAAGTTGTGTTCCCCAATGACCAGACTGTAGTGTGTAATTATAGGCAGTGTTGAGTACAAGAGCCAGGACATGGTGTTGCAGCAGTACAGAGCCTTGGTAAATCCTCCCATCTGGAGGTTAGTGTACAGTATTAGTCCCCTTATTTGCTAAAGGATGTTCTTGTCTTAAGCTTACTGGACTGATTCCTGGGTTAGCAGGACTTAACACATAGGGAGAAATTGGGAACGTGCTCATTTGAGTTCAGAGGATTGGGAGAAGGTCTCAGAGAAACCTATAAAATTCTAACAGGACTAAACACAGGGATAATGTTCCCAATGTCTGGAAAGTCTGGAAGTAAGATTCTCCATTTGAAGTTTGTCATTCTCCAACACGGGTCCGAATGCTTCTATTATAGGTTTTTATATCGAAGTTGGAGTATGGTATGTTTCTAGGATGTTCACCCTATGACTATGTTTTTTCTTAAACGGATATAAAAATATAAATTACATTGCACGCTCAAACAGCTTGACAGAATACTTGAATATATTTATTTCATATCATGTTGTTCCTATCTACCCCCAAGGCCACACGCTAAATCTTTAATTCTATAACGGTGACTCTGATGGCAGAGATCGAGACAGTGATTTTTTTCGGGCGGCCTTTAAACTAGAAGATGAATTTCACTTGAAGACAGCGACCTCTGTTCATTCCGTTTCCACAGCAGTTTGTTGAATACAAGTTTAAATAGTCACCTCAAAGAACTTTACTCTGATACTCCTAGAGTTATGATCATTAAGACAAATTTATTTTGGTGTCGGGTATTAATAAATAAACGTGAACTTCGGTGAATTTGTTACAGAGTAACAATCGATTGTTGTGGTTTAAACTATGGAACTCGACATAATCACGAGGGAATAAAGGTTTAGAAAATCATTCCGCCAGTTAGTTCCACAATATCGCTTGTGAAAACAACCTCAGGTTCTGAGATACGTTAATAAATGGCATTTCGCACCGCATTTTGATGTGCATTACATCATTACAAACCGTTAAATCTCTTTACAGTGCACAGCCCGACTTCCCCAGTTCAAAATGCAGCTCTGCCCTCGAGATGTTATGAATAGTCTGAGCTTGAAATACACTAGTGAATGGCGTCAGTAAACTATGACAGCTGATCGGTTCAACTCTACACCAGTCCAAAATAGGACAGGAGCCCTCGAGTTGTCTGGATTAAGTAGATCCCTTGTGCCTTCCTGGGCCTTCACTCGGTCATGTAAGTCACTACTGACAACACTTTATTGACTGTTTTAAATCTCCCCATTGCTGGTGAAAATAATCAACATGTGAAAACAAGGTATGCTTGCTGTTTCTAAGTAAAATCGATCCACGATTATCTCTTGATAGTGTATTTTACCTGCTCTGTGGCTCGTTCTAAACGGCGGATTCTGATTTCTGACCCAACAGCAGCTATATTAAACTCTGAACTGAAATTATTATTTTTCGAAGACATCAATATTACGTTATTACATGCTACCAATATGCAAAGAATATCAGGTATATTTAGTGGTTACAGGCACAGAAGAAGGTAGGTAGTTAAGTTATTTTTATATTAACCTTGACCAGAGGCTTCGTATTTGAACTACCTTGTTAGTGAATATATCTAAAGCTAAAATATAATGAAACTCGTCATTATAACTTATTTGCCAGTTAAGATTTGGGCCTTTCGAGGCAAAGGAAGCAACGCTCCAGAGTGCAACAGCCTAAATATACATCCAGGCTAATGAAGTTTGCTGGAATTCAGATTTGCATTTTCTCCATATCCTATATGTCTGACTCCTTCTCAAGCAAGTGGATGCCTCTGGCAAGACCAGTTTCCATCACAAATCTTAGTTATCCTTAAGGAGTTACTGGTGAGCTGCCTCTTTAATAATTGGAGCACTGTTCTTGTGGCTTTGAGTATTCTCATGGCTGTGTTATGAAGCTTCTCGCCGCTGCCTGTAAGGAGTTTGTACATTCTCCATGTGACCACATGGTTTTCCTCCCACAGTCCCGACCAGCCCAAGGCCCTACTTTGTACAGTATCTCAATCAATCAATAAATAAATAGAAAAGATTCTGACTCTGCCATGATAAAAGGAGGATTATATATTTCACGTCAGAATAGTTACGACTTTTTACATTCAGATAGTTTTATTTTCATGCAAGGACTATATGTGTTGGAAGTGCACTAAAGGCATGGCGTGACAGTGGTGAGAGGTGTAAAGGACACCTGATGATGACATTAGAGAATCTGGAGGGAAAAAAAACCCTGGAGTGTCTCAGGGTGTCAAGCAGCATCCGTGAAGGCAAAGGGATGGTAAATGTTTCAGGCTGAAATTCTGTATCTGTGCTCATGCATGGTCTCAACCTCAAATATCAAGTACGGTATCCCTTTCCCATCACAGATGCTACGAGACGTGCTGAGTTCCTCCAGCCATTTGTTTTTTTGTTCTGGATGGTGATGAGCTTTTTCAGTGTAGTTGAAGGTCCTGTTGAGTATGCTCCAATGGTAGATGGTAAAAAGACTTAGGAGGGTCTAGGAATGACTTACCACAGAATGCCTGACTTCTAACCAATTTTATGGTAGGGCCCCAGAATATTGATGGTGAGGGACCTAGTAATAGTCCAGTAATAGTAAGAGAGTAGGCAATATCAGGAAAGATGCATGTTAAAGTCACTGACTGAAATTTAATAACTTATTGAGACCTATTAAATGGATGAATTCAGTTCATGTCTTACAAGTTCAGGGCAAGCATTTACAATGTAGCCCAGGAATTAGATTTTGCCAGATATGCTGGTTGGCAAGTACATGATCCCCTTCCATGTCCTGTATAAATACAATGTAATCCAGCCTGATATTTACTTTGTAGATGGAAAGATAGAATTTCAGTAGTCAAATTATTATCTTTTGTGGATGATACCAAAACTGGTGGTATAGTGGATAGTGAAGAATGCTGTCTAAGTCTACAATAGGATCTAAACTGGGAAATGCACAACAGTTGGAATTTAACTTGAACAAGTATGAAGGGATGCATTTTGGAAAGTTAAATCAGGGCAGGACATACTGTCTACAGTGAATTTCAAGGCTCTGGAAGTGATATGGAATAGAGAGACTAGGGGCACAAGTATATACTTCCCTAACACATGTTGACAAGGTATATGCCATTGGCAGGAGCACTGAGCACAATGTCACAGATGTACAAGGCATGCAGAAACTGTACTTGGGAATATTGGTGCAGTTCTGGTTGCCAAAATATATCAAAACTTTGATTAAGCTAGAGAGGGTGCAGGAAAGATTCACAAGGATGTTGGTGAGAGTAGAGGGCTTGAATTATAAGGAGAAAGTGGATAGGCCAGAACTGCTTTCCCTGGAGTGAAGAAGGCTGAGGGGTGGCATAACAGAGGATGTAAAATCATGAGTGGCGTGGATAAAAAGATTTTCAGTCTTTTTCTCAAAGTAAGCAGCTTCCACCTTCTCCTTTTGTTACTCATCTCCCCCCGCCCCCACTACCTCCATTGAGAATGGCTTATTCTTTATGTTTGCTACTTTATTTTATGTTGCAGACTGTGCCTTTTAGAATTACGTCGCAGTTGCACCACTGAACATGTTTTTGTAATGGACATTGAATCCTCCACCCAGAGAACAATCTATGCTTGCACTACCTTTTTGATTCTTCCAGCTGATATTCAACTGGAAGCGGTGCAGAAGAGGCTGTCTTCCATAGACAAGTCTGGGTGTGACCACAAAAGACAGCAGCAAGCATCTGGTTTCCTGTTCCTGAATTCAGTGCTACAAGTTCAAAGATTTCAGTGAATCAGGAAAGATTCACCTACACTTTGATGTGGTAGGACTCTTAACTCAGTGTTCTCTTTGCTGAAATCCAGCTCATCACTTCTCACAATTAATATTCACCTTTCCTCTCTTGCTATGTGTACTTCCTGACTTATCCAATGCATATACATCACTGAAATTCAGTCATCTTCATGTAATGTCACACTGCTTTGTTATAACCATCACCAATAAATCTTTTTCTACCATTTATCCCATTAAATTATATCATCTTAGCTCACTGGTCTCTTCATACACAACAGGAATCCACAGATACCTGGTGTTAAAATTTAATTTCGCCCTGGCAATTTGTATACACATCTCTAGTCTGATGTCAAGTGATCATTTGTAAAATGAAGTTCTTAAAAATAATCCAGCTAATACATCTCTTTCATCTCTTACAGTGTCTTCTTACATTGAACAAAACATACAACAGCAAAACAATGATTAACCTTCAGAGTGATCAATGATCAATCTTTAGTTGTATCAAACAGTGCACGTCTGCCATGCACCAGTTCACATACATTGTGGGGGGGTTATAAGCCCTGAAATCATTGTGTAGCACAGTAGCTGTAGGTTGCAGTCATTTCAATAACCATAAGCAGAGGATACCCACCTGGTCCTGCAGGCAATAGATCTTGTCCAAGGAGCGTGCAGAGATACATCACCTGCCCAATGAGACACTGATTTTCTGACACATTAATGAATCTGAGCCTGCATGAAGGGTACAACCTCTTGCGTTTCTGTCATGAGCGTACAGAAGTGAGATAGATCAGCTGGTTGAGTGGTGTCACAGCGACAACCTTGCACTTGCTGTCAGAAAGACCAAGGAATTGATTGTGGACTTCAGGAAGAGGAAATTGAGGGAACACACACACTTGTTATCAAGGGATCAGAAGTGGAAAAGGTGAATAGTTTCATATTTGTGGGTGTCAACATCTCTGAAGAACTATCCTAGGTCAACCACATTGATGCAATTACAAAGAAGGTATGACAGAGGCTATAATTCATTCAGAGTTTGAGGAAAATTGCTATGTCACCAAAGACATTCACAAATTCTCCAGACAGCATTGTAATTGGTTTCATCACTGTCTGGTACGGAGTGGCCACTGCACAGGATCAGGGAAATCTGGAGAAAGCTGTAAACTTAGCCAGCTCCATCATGGGCACTCACCTCTCCAGCATCCAGGAACTATCGAAAGGCAGCATCCATCATTAAGGACACCCATTGTTAAGTTTTTTAGTTTTAAAACATTAAACCAATTAAAAGTAAAAACCAGAGAACTGGGAATGCCAAGCAGAGTGATCCCCTTGTGAGGAAAGATGTTATCCCATGAGAGTAAGAAATCCAACTCCATTCTTTACTTTAAGTGAGGAATGCACGTATCACATGGCAGCGTGATGACGTATGCAATTCACATATTTATACCTATAACCTGCAGTGAATTATTTAAATGAACAAGAATGCTTAATTAACCAATATATTTACAAGATTACTCAAATATTACCAAAATATTAAATACATAACACTCCTCCCTGCTTAGCTATGAACTCCAAATCAAAATAGAATGCATCTCAACTTTCTACGCAATATACTATACAAAACAACTACTATACATACATCCATAGCATAGGAAATTTTAAATTGTCCCATTCAAGCCTAATGATTTAATCGCTGTGGAGTATTTCTTATTCTTGTGGGATAACTCTTTCCTGACAGGAGGATCACTCTGCTTGACAGGTGAAACCTGTGGCAGTGAAACAATCTTGGGTTCTGGGGCCTGCTCCATGCTGGTTGTAGGAGATGACTTTGATACTACAAGAAGTGGTTCTGACAGCTCTGGACACCTTTTTTCTTCTTTTCTCAGCTTTTCTCTCTGGATCTACTTTGTTCCTTGCTTTGCTCCTGGACCGGCTTCTTTCTCTCTCATTATCCCACTTTTTCTTTCTCACATTCCTTCTCTCTTTCATGCCTTTCTGTTTCTCGCTCATGTTCTTTCTTTCTATCCCTTCTCTCCTCTTCAGCTTCTTGTCTTTCTTTTTCTCACCATCCTTCTTCCTATGATGTGTATCTTGATCTAGGGAAGGTGCATTTAGTTCACTGGAATATTTTCTTATTAACTCTTCTATTGCTCCTTCTACGATCTGATCTCACCTCTTGGTTTCTTCATCCACAATATCATCTGATAAATCTTCTGTTTTCACATATTCATTGTCTCCTTTTTTTTTGGCCTTCCATTCATCCAGATGGGTTTTGGTCTTTGCATCTACTTTTACAAGCAGCTTTTTTGTCTCCCACTTGAAGTTCATACAATAACCTTAATGAACACAGAGTAGATTCTGGTTCTTTATACCCACGAAAGCCGAATGCTTGCAACTTTCCTGAAGCTCCTTGGACTCTCTTCCATCTTAAAACCAAGCCACATTTCACAAATAACTGCCTGGTTAACTAATCAAAGCTTTCTCAGAGTGTTGCCTACAAAAACAGTTGTCAGTCCACTGTTTTCGTCATTTTCATGATCCCTCTGAGCAACATCTACCTTCCTCGGTCCAATATATTTTCCAACCAGAGGCACAGAGCTTGACACCAGCACTGTTTTTCCTTTGTTGGGCCACGGTTCATGGTGTTACAACATGGAGACAATTGTGGCATCATTGAGTACATTTCCATTGAGTACCATTGAGTTGCTTTCAGTTGACTCTGTTACAGGGGATGTGATATGAAAATGGTGGATGATCTCCAATCAACTTGTAGTTATCTCAGCCAATCATGCCCCCACAATGCTGGTGCTCCTGTTTTTACTGTGTATAAGTTCAATGTAGCTGGTTGGTTGTTGTATTTCACTGTTAGAAATGTCATTCCCACAGGAGTTGTCTTTTCCCCAGTAGAAGTTATTAGTTGGATATTTGCAGGCTTCAATTCAGTATCTTTGAAATGCCTTTCAAACCCATTTTGTGGGATGACTGAAACAGCCGAGACAGTGTCCAATTACATTTTAATTAATTTGCCATTCACTTCTGGTTTAAGCCATCTCATGTTGTAAATCTCAAGCTAGCCAGTCCTGTGTCACTCTCATCATGATCAGATTTTTTGTCAGCATGCAGATTAGTGCTCTTTTTGAAACTGGATCTTGACTTTTTATTTTTTTGCAGTCCATGGAGTGTTCAGACATGCATCATCCACCCGATGAGACACTGATTTTCCGACAGAAACCGAGCCTGCATGAAGGGTACAATCTCTTGCGTTTCTGTCATGAGTCTTTCTCCCTCCAGTGCATTCATTGGGTTAAGGACAGGGTATGAGTTTGGATTGGTGCCATTGTGGAGTGAGGTGGGAAATGGAGCAGAGAAAGGTGCGGAGGTAAAATGAATCAGAATCATGTTTATTTTTTATGACATAAAGCATATCATGAAATTTGTTGTTTGCAGCAGCAGTACAGTGCAAGAGATAAAAATTACAATAACTAAGTAATGCAGATGAGAAATAATGTATGGACAATTCAAAGTCCAGTAAAAGAGGGGAGGAACATTTCCTAAAAGATTGAGTATTGAGTAGCAGCACCATTCTCATTGATGGTAGTAACTAGAAGAGGAAGGTCCTGGATGGTGAGGGTCCTTCATGATGTGCCTCCTTTTGAAGACGTCCGTGATGGTGAGGAGGACTGTGCTCATGATTGGCCTGGCTGAGTTTACAACCCTCTGCAGCCTTATTTCATCCTGCACATTGGAGCCTCTATGCCAAGCAGTGATGCAACTGGTCAGAATGCTCTCCATTGTATATCTTCAGAAATGTGCAAGAGTCTTTGGTGGCATACCAAAAATATATTTTATGTGTTTGAGGAGATTTGGTATAGGGCTTAATTTACCTCAATTATAATCTAGCAGTATACAATACGAGCAATTTGACCTGGGAGTGGTCACAAAATGAGCATTAGATGAAAAATGGCGTTCAGTGCATGCTTGACTTGCAATGCTATAGCATTAATGTTTGAACACCAGCAGTGCCAGCCAAGTTTCTGGAGTGATGAAATATGATCTAGAAATGATCATTATCTGATTTTACTTCATTCAGAGTGAATTTTGAATTATGTAACACTCTTTATTATTAGTCCCCTGTTGAGCACAAAGACAATTCAGTCTGATTTGTTACCCAGTCATCTGTAATTAGAGTTTGGATACTGTGAATGTTAGCAAGCCTCAAATTAAAAAAAAAATTATAATATGTTCTCCCACATAAAATCAAAAAGTCATGGAATCACACAGCATAGAAACAGGTCTATCAGCCTCAATGGTCCACACTAACCATCACATAATTGCACTAATCATAGACCGATCCCATTTTATTCTCTCTGTATTCCCTTGCCTAAATTAGTAAGATCAATATTTTTTTCTTGTGCAGCTTCTTTGTGTACTATATAAAGGTGAAACTAACACTGATGCCTATTTCTTCATTTTCCTCTTAAATCTTTTTGAGCTATCTTCAGTATTTACCAGTGGCCATTTTCTCAGCCTCATTTTGTCAAAAGAGCTATTGATCACTGAGTTTAGAAATCACTCAGTTTAATCCTACTTAGTCTGTGCTGAACTGTTATGTTGCCTAATCTCATCGACCTGCACCTCCCTACCCTTCCCATCCATGTATCCATCCAAACTTCTCTTAAATGGTGTTTGATGAATTGTCTGCAGTGAGTCATCACTTGAGTGTCAGTGAGTTGTGGAATCTCGTGCAAGTTGATGGGAATGTGGGGAAGTAAAATGGGTTAGGGTTGAATGAAGAGTATAAATGGGTGCTTGATGATTGGTATAGGCTCATTAGGCCAAAAGGCCTGTTTCCATGTTGTATGACTCCATGACCTGAAACAAAATACCATTGGAGGATGGGGTCTTTTCCTAACATTTTGTTTTGTATATAAACATATTTGCCATACATTTACAATTCCTGTGCTTGATGTTTTAACTATTTAATTATGAAGCAGGTTCACCCTCTCCATGTCAAACTTTAGTAATCTTTCCATGTACAGTTTATTTCCTTCATTTATTATACTATGTAGTGGAAGTGTTACCTACACTTACCAACCCAATTCTGGCTATTTTCTGAGTTATTTTGCAGTCTGGTGTTAAATGGTTCATTACTGAATGACTTGTAAATGGACCTGAATATTATAGAAACTTCTCAGTTTTTGACAGAGAGAAAACAATTGACTAAATCTGGGTGAGTTCTGAATGTGATCTCTCAGGAGTATAGTGTTGTGGCTGTGGCCTGAAGCTGCAGGGGTCCTGGAATGTTTGCAGTGCTGAACTGTCTGTGGATTCACTTCTGGGGACGTTCTGTGTCTTCTTGTTTCCTTTTTCATTGTGTGCATGATTTGTTCCTTTTTGCACATTGGGTGTTTGATGGTCTTTATTCTGTGGGGATTTTTTGTGCATTCTATTGTGCTACTTTGTTTTATGGTTGCCTGCAAGAAGACGAATCTCAAGGTTGTATTTGGTACACATATTTTGATAATAAATGTTGACCATCTTTGAAGTTTGTTGACCTCTGACCATCATCTTTAAGTATAATTCCAATAACTTTGGCAGTTTTCATTGAATAAGCCGTGTCCACCCAATCCTGACATATCAAGCAGAACCTCCATACTTAAGGTTCCTCTTACTATACTTGCTAAAGGAAATTATTCTCATTTCCCCTCAAATGTTCAGCTTGTATATATGCCTTAATCAAGATTGCAGCATGGTCTGCGGTTCAGACTGATAATTACTAACATATCATTGCTGAGTATTGTCATTTAATGGCTGTACTGATTATTTTGCACCTCCAAATCAAATATGAACAGATAAACCTACTCAGTAGGACCTACTAAAGCAAATTGTAAGTAAGAATGACAATAATATTTGTAATTATTTTACAGATATGGCTGGAAAAGAACATTATTCCTATGAATTCAAGGATACAAGTCATTCTACAGAATTCCTTAATGTGTTTAACGAATTTTATCAAAGTGGATTATTCACCGACATTATTTTTGAATGCTTCTCGGGGCAATTATTTCACTGCCATAAAGTTGCTCTGGCAGCTTGTAGCACTTACTTCAAAGCAATGTTCACTGCAGATATGCAGGAAAAAGCTACCATGATTATTAAACTTCCAACCATTGATCACAGTATCTTAGACACTCTGATAAGGTATGTATACACATCAGAAGTACTGATAACAGAAAACAATGTCCAAACTTTGTTGGAGACTGCAGATCTCCTGCAATTTCCATCAGTTAAAAAGGCATGTGAAAACTTTCTAGCTAGACATCTAGATTTTGGCAATTGTATAGGAATGCATTCTTTTGCAGAAAGCCATCATTGTACTGACTTAGAGAAAGAATCTCGAAGAATGTTTCTCTCCAACTTTGAAGAAATTTCAAGACAGGATGAATACTTAGAAACTAGCAAAGACAAACTCCTTTTTATACTGTCCAGAAAAAACCTCAATGTATGGAAGACAGATATTCTTCTTGAAGCTATTGTCAGGTGGATTGCATATGACATGGAAAATAGAATTGAATATTTGGTGGAATTGTTAAAATATGTCCAAATTGATCTAGATCATCTTTACATCAAAACAGCACTTGAAGTGCATGGGCAGTCTCTTCTCACCACTGATGTTAAGATGCACTCTTTAAAAAGTCGTGTTCTGGAATCAAATTACAGTATGAGTTCACAGCCTTGCAAGAAGTTAACGTGTAATATGTATATAATTGGTGGATATTACTGGCACCCACTTTCTGAGGTCCACATATGGAACCCATCAACTGATTTATGGACACAGGGTTCACAGTTGCCTGGTTACAGAACAGAAAGTTATACTGTTTCTGCTTTAGGACCAAACATTTATGTTACAGGTGGTTATAGTTCTGATAATCTGGAAGCCCTAGACACCGTGTGGATTTATAATTCAGAAATGGATAATTGGGTGGAAGGGAGCCCAATGTTAAATGCTCGTTATTATCACTGTTCAGTGGTAATGCGTGGCTGTATCTATGTGATGGGTGGATACCGAGCTGGTGCCCCAGCACAGGACGCAGAGTTCTATGATCCTTTGAAAAAGAAATGGATTCCGATCGCAAGCATGCTGAAAGGTATGTAATCAATGTAAGATCAAATAGATCTTAACCATTAACTGTTTATAATTAAAATTGCAAAAGAATTGACATGATAGCCTCCAAACCAACCTAGTAGGACTAAAATCTGGACTGATTTTGTGCTATTTGTGTGTTTTTTTTTCACTATTGAGCTTTGTCCAGTGTAAACATTAGAACATAATTACTTTTAAGAATGCTGCTAAGATATTTGAGCAAACAGTAGAAGGGTTGATATTTCAACAGATGTTATTTTGTATTTTGATACTAATTTACTAGTTTAAAGGCACCTAAATTATCAGAGCATTATTTAAAATTCATCAAATATTTAATTAAAAGCAGTTTGAATTACTTTTTCCTCAGTAAGGATTTTATTACTACACTGTTACTAACAGAAATCTGATGGATAGGGGTTGGAAATGCAACTGCTTGTGTTGTCCAGGAAGTTATCTATGTAACAGGAGGACACTACGGTTACCGAGGAAGTTCAACTTATGATAAAATTCAGAGCTACAAGTCAGATCTCAACGAGTGGACAATAATCACTATCACTCCACACCCAGGTATTTAAAGCATTTCTAATAAATTAAAATCACTATTAGAACATTTTCATTATTTTTTTTAGTTGAACAGTAAAAATGACAAGGATCTTAAGATCAGCTATGCACAAATGTTTCTGTAGTATACAATGAACGTGAGTGCACTTTAAAGGACTGTGTAATACGAGCTGAATATGTTGTTACACCGGACACAGCTGTTAGTTGAACATTGATTATTTTCAATAAAAGGTGTTTTATTGGTACTTTTATCCTTGATATCTAGCCTCATGAAAAGCAACACAAAAGAGCCTCTGGATGCTATATTGTTAAAATATATGGTGTACTGTATTTCTGTTTAAGAAGAGGGCAATAACTGAATGTAATGTAATTGACAACAGGTTATCTAGGTTAAAAAGGTAGTGATGGCAGGCAGCGGATGTGGTATATGTCTGCAAGCTTCATAAATAGTCACCAGTAAAGACCAAGAAGGTATGGTCAAGGGAGGCAGAGGAGTGCTTATAGGACTGCTTTGGACTGCACAAGTTCAAGTTCACAGTACATTTATTATCAAAGTATGAATACTATATACATTTTTAGATTCATCTTCAAGAATTCAGGGATTCATCTTCAAGTCTGAATGAATATGCCAGAGTTGTCAATGACTTCATTATCAACTATGTCAATGACCGTGCGCTTTTAAGAACATACTAGATACACTCAAATCAAAAGCCGTGGATGAACCAGGAGATTCATAGCTTGCTGAGGGCTAGATTTGTGGCATTCTTACAAGTGAGAAAACAATTCCAATTGAGGTTCGACATGTAATTGGATGCACTTCAACTCTGGTAGGGTTTGCAGGCCATTACTTCCTGCAAGGCAAAATCTAACATCATGAATGGCAGTGATCTTCACTTTCAGATGAGCTCAACACCTTTTACGCATGCTTTGAAATGGAGAATAAAACTACATCTATGTGATCCCTGTCTTGGAGGCTGATGTCAGTCCGTCTTTCAGGGTGAACCCTTGCAAGGTGTCAGGCCCTGATGGTCTACCTGGTTGGGCTCTGAAAATCTGTGCCTGCCAACTGGCAGGATGTTCAAGGGTATCTTCAATCTCTCACTACTACAGTTGGAGGTTCCCACCTGTTTCAAAAGGGTGACAATCATACCAGTGCCCAAAAAGAGCAGGATAAGCTGCCCAGTGACTATTACCCAGTTACCCAGTTTGGGAGGTTGGTCGTGACCAGAATCAAGAACATGGGTCAGCTGCAATTTGCCTGTCACCACAATATCTTTACAGCAGATGCAATCTCTGGCTCTCCACACAGCCTTAGATCGCTTCACAGCAGCTTCTACAGAGCCAACCAAAGGTGTTATTGTCTCTTATTTTAAGTACTTTTCATGATCACAAGACCCTACTGGACATTAAGGACTTAAAATACTGCAGATCTACCCTGTCAGCCAGTTGCTCGTTGGCGGAGAAACTGAAAGAACTGGACTTGATGTGGATCCTGCAGCCTGGGTCAGAGGAGTCAGTGTGGGAAGGCGGTGTGCAGTCTAACAGCGAGTGATCATCTTAGTCACTTTTCTTGCAATTGCAAAACTCTGGTGGACATTGTTAATGTGGAGTGTTGCAAGTCTGATTCACTGCTTTATCGACAAGACGGCAGAGGCAGATGTAGGGGGAGCTGCGTGGCCCTTGACAAGGCGAGCACTAGGCCTCAAGCTGTGGTGTCGTTTGTTTACAGCCACCCGGGAGAGAAGTGCCGGAGTCGGTGCGCTCCAACAGTGCCGGGGTGCAGCATCCAAGCTTGTGTTGGTGCTGCCCCCCAGTGATCGCTCAGCAGAAGACAAGCTGTATTGAGTTTGACTACAGACTGCTGCAACATTCAGAGACTTGGATGGTATTTTTTTGTGTGCGACTGAATTTTACTGATATCTTACATATGCTTTCTATCTTACATATGGTATAAGTACCTTGTGCTGTGTATGATTGTTGGTATTGTGTTTCACACCTTGGCCCTGGAGTAATGCTGTTTTGTTTGGCTGTATTCATGGGTGTCTGAATGGCAATTAAACGAACTCGAACTTGAGCACCTGGACAATAGTACTACTTATGTCAGGCTGCTCCTTATTGACTACAGCGCAGTATTCAACACCATCATACTCTCAGTTCTAATCAACAAAATCTAATTCCTGGGCTTCTGTACCTCCCTCAAAAACTGGATCCTTGACTTCCTCACCAGGAGACCTCATTCTGCACAGATCGGAAAAAACATCTCCTCCTCACTGACAATCAACACTGGCAAACTTCAACGACGCGTGCTTAGCCCACTGCTCTACTCTCTCCACACCCATGACTCTGTGGTTAGGCACAGCTCAAACGGCATCTATAAATTTGCCGATGACACACCTATTGTTGGCAAAATTTCAGGTGGTGATGAGGTACAGTAGAGTGATAAATCAGCTGGTTGAGTGGTGTCGCAGCAACAACCTTGCACGCAACCAAAGTCAGTAAGACCAAGGGATTGATTATGGACTTCAGGAAAGGGGAGTCGGGGAAACACACACGGGGATCTGTCATCGAAGGATCAGAAGTGGAAAGGGTGAACAGTTTCAAGTTCATGGGTGTCAGCATCTCCGAGGATCTATCCTGGGCCAAACATATTGTTGCAATTACAAAAAGGTATGACAGTGACAACATTTCATTAGAAGTTTGAGGAAAATTGGTATGTTGCAATTGGCATGCCTCTAAAAAGGTGGCATTCATTATTAAAGAACCCCATTATTACGTTTTGTAGCATCAAAATATTAAATCAATTAAAAGGAAAAACAAGAGCGGCAGGAATCAAAATCAGGTTTAATATCACTGGCATATGTCATGAAATTTGCTATGTAGCAGCAGTACATTGCAATACATAATAACATGAACTATGAATTACAGCAAGTATATATTTAATAAAGTTGAATTGAATAAGTAGTGAAAATAGAGGGAAAAAAAGTAGTTAGGTAGTGTTCATGGGTCCTGTTATGAAGGATGAACAACTCTGATGGGCAGAAGGGTGCAGAATCACCCATGCTCCCCCTTTTGGAGAATCGCAAATCGCTACTATTCCGATGCTGTTATCAAGGAAGTGAGAGAGACACAGGACAGCTGCCAGGGCAGTTGTTATTGATAACAGCTCATGAAAGTTAATGAGAGAGAGGCCCAGCTAAGGTGGAATGTCTCCTACTAACAAAAGAGGGATGGAACCATTGATTACTGCTATTGTCTTTTGGAGAAGGATTGTTTACTTGGTACTGTTCTATTCATTGAAACCCCTCAGGGGGCAACCAGAGTGGGCTGGGTTTGATGGGTTACATCATCCCAACCTGATTGACACCTGAGACCCCGTGAGTGGGGATAAAAGTGGGGTCTGGGGTAACACCCCTCAGATGCACCAGGAGAAATGCTACTGAGCATCAGAACCCCCACAAGACAGGGTGGGAGACCGGAGACCGAACGAAGGGTCGGTAAATTTTAACACAGTGTTTTGTAGCGAGACCGGTGGGGGGCTTGTGTGTGTGTCCACCCTTGCCTGGGTGACGAGTCCACCACGGAAGAACGGTCTAGCTAAAGGACGGAGGGGTCATACGTGAATGGCCACAACAACAACGCATCGACGGATCAAAATCGTAAAGGAAGGTTGGCAAGATAATAGTTATTACTGTTCGCACGTTCTCTCTCTCTCTCTCTCCAACAATTGAAGCACCGCGACCAACAACTACCGCAACCTGCATGAACTGAACTGAACTTTATATTTCCATCTGACAATTCATTATCCCCTAGACAACGACAGAGCTTGTTTCATTAGTGATTATTATTATACCCACACTTTTAAGTTTAGTATTGCTAACGTATATTCTCTGTATATTCGCATTGATATTATTTTGTATATTTTTGCTAATAAACATTGTTGAAAATAGTAACACCAGACTCCAATGGACACTTCTATCTTTGCTGGTAAGACACCCAGTTACGGGGTTCATAACAGTTCAGAGTCCAATCAGAAGTCGGTGGAAGGGAAGAAACTGTTTCTGAAACATTGAGTGTGTCTTCAGGCTCCTGTACCTCCGCCTCAATGGTAGCAATGAATAAAGGGCATGCCGTGTGTGATGGGGATCCTTAATGATGGATGTTGCCTTTTTAAGGCCTTGCTCCTTGAAGATGTCCTGGATGCTGGGGGAGGCTACTGCCCATAATGGAGCTGACTGAGTTTACAACTTTCTGCAATTTATTTCAATCCTATGCTGTATCCTCGCCCACTATACCAGACATTGATGCAGCCAGTTATAATGCTCTTCACTGTACATTTATAGAAATTTGTGAGTGTTTTTGGTGACATGCTAAATCTCCTCAATTTCCTAATGAAATATATCCACTGTTGTGCCTTCTTTGTAACTGTGTTGGGCCCAGGATAGATCCTCAGAGGTATTGACACCCAGGAATTTGAAACTGCTCACCCTTTTGAGTCTAACTCTGTTCTTTACTTTAAGTGAGGCACACATGTATAACATGGTATTGTGATGACATATGCAAGTCACATATTTATACATATAACCCATAATGAATTACTTAAACAAACAAGAATACTTGATCTATATCTATATATATTCACACATTACTCAAATATTAGTGAAATATTAAATGCACAACACTCTACCCTGCTTAGCTATCAACTCAGCTCATTATAGAATACATCTCAACTATATACATAATATACAACTATTATACAAACATCACAGCATAGTAAATTTTAATTTGTCCTATTCAGGCCTAAAGATTTAATCGTTCTGGAGGATGTCTTACTCTTGTGGGATAATATCTTTCCTGACAAGGAGGATCACTCTGCTTGGCAGGTGAGACACATGGCTGTGAAACAATCTCAGGTTTGGATCTCCTCTGTGGTGGTTGTAGGAGTTGATGCTGATACTGCAGGAACTGGTTCTGATAGATCTGGAAGCCTTTCTTTTCCTTTTTCACGGCTTTTCACTCTGGATCTACTTAGATTTTTGCTTCTCTCCTTGTCTCAGCTTTTTCTCTCTTTTTATCCCATGTTTTCTTCCCCACATTCCTTCTTCCACACTCATGTTCTTTTTCTCTATCTTTTCAACTTCTTATCTTTCTTTTTCTTGCCTTCCTTCTTTCTAGGATGTGCATCTTGATCTTGGGTAGGGGCATATAGTTCACTAGAGTGAACTGTTAATCCTTCTATTACTCCTACGATCTGATCTCTCCTGTTAGTTTCTTCATCCACAACATCATCTGATGACTCCTCTGTTTTTAAATCTCCATTGACTCCTTTCTTTTTGGCCTTCCATTCATCCAGCTTGGTTTTCGTCTTTGCATCTACTTTTACAAGCAGTTTTTTGTCTCCCACTTGAACCTCATGCAATAACCTTAATACCATACATACATTGTAGATTATGGTTCTTTATACTCATAAAAGCCAAATGGACTCCTCTTCTTTTTGATTCTGCTTATGAAACCTAAAGCATTCTGCAACCAACAATGGTTTTGGTTCTACATATTCCTGAATTACTTTCACAATATCAGCAAAGCTCATTTCAGCTGGTTTGGTTGGAGCAGATAAACTTTGAAGCAATTGTATGCCTTTAAAACCAATGCACTCAGCAAAATTGGTACTCGTTTCTCACTGGCTGTTTTATTTGATTCAAAGTAATGTTCAGTTAGCTTAGTATAAATGAGCCAGTTACCTATTGAGCAATTGAACATGTCAATGTAGCCAGCCATTTCTGCTCTTTTTAATTTATGTTTATTATTACCCGGTACTCACTACTTATGAATCTGTGAATTCTTCTGTTTCTGCCTTTTTTGTTAACTCAACTGTCTCTGCATGTGTTGCACTGTTTTTTACACGCTGTTTCTTTCTGTGCTTTTTCATTAGCTCAAATGTCTCACTGCATTTCAATAGGTCGGTAGCTGTCCCAGCTTCATTTTAAAAATACCTCGTCATCACTGTTATGTTTTGTAGCTTTGAACCATTAAACTAATTCAAAGGAAAAGAACAGAACCAGTAATGTGAATTTTAGTTTGTTCTCCACTTTTAGTGATGACATATAACCTGTAATGAATTATTTAAATGAACAAGAATGCTTAAGCAATCAATATATATTCAATATTACTCAAATATTATTGAAATATTAAATACACAACACCAATCACCCAGGACATTCCCTCTTCTCATTGCTAGCATCAAGGAGGAAGTACAGGAACCTAAAGTCACGCACTCAATATTTCAGGAACAGTTTCTTTCCCTCTGCCATCAGATTTCGGAATGGACGCTGAATCCATGAACACTTCCTCAGTGTTTTCCCTCTCTCATTTTGCACTATTTATTTAATGTATTTTTATATCTATTTATTATAATTTATAATTTTATTAATATGTATTGCAATGAACATGCAAAACTGTTTTATACATCCATACTAGTACTTATTCTACAAGCTGCTGTGAATGTGGTACAAACAATTTTCCCTGAGCTACAAATTTGTTCCGAGCAAAAAGGGACCAGCGGAAATTCTCAGCAAAAATGTGGTCAGATTAAAGACATAGGCATTAATTTGCAATTCTCAACTCTATTTTGTTCAGGTGCTGTTGGATGTTTAGTTTTTGGATTGGTGAATAACAGAATTCAGGTAGATTGTTTGACACACTGGACCTAACATTCGAAGGAATAAGCACTAGTTTGGAGATGTAATCGTAATAGAAAATTACTATGCAATTAGTATCAGAACTAACATAGACATTGATTTATTTTCATTGCAGTGTAATGCAGATGTTACATGTGTGTTTGGTGGGAAACCAATGGGTTACATTGATGCCAAAAGTGGGAAGGCTGTAAACTGTGTAGGGATAAACCATGGGACAGACTTTGCTCCTCGGAGTTCCTTTGCAAAATGACACAGGGCAAGACTGCCTCAGAAAGGGGCATAATGCATGTCCCTTAAGAAAAGTAGCTGCTGATGAGAAAGCAGTCCCCATTTGTTTCGGATGAAAGGGGGACAATATAGAACTGCCAAACTTGGATACCATCTACACATTAGCTTGATGAAGAAATTAAGAAAAATTTATTTGGAATGTAGTTTGTACATGAGCTTCCTGCTTTCCCACCTTCTCACCTGACCCTGGCATTTTCCCACGTAAACGTAGGAGGGGTAACAACTGTCCCTATATGCCCTCCCTCACCACCATTCAGAGCCCTAAAAAGGCCTTTTCAGGTGAGGAAGACATTCACATGCAAATCCTCCAGTCTTATCGACCTCTTTCATACACCTTTTTTTATATTGCTATATTCCCTCTTTCAGTCCAAATGAGAGGTTTTGATTTGAAATGTTGATTGTTCATTTCCTTCCATAGATGCTACCTGACCCACAGAGTACCTCCAGCTCCTTGAGTATTGCCCCTGCTTCTGTAATGACTACATAAGGATTATGTTTACAGAATTTCTCTGTTTACTGAATGGCTTGAATCAAATAGATGGAGCTGGGTACTTTGAGAGAAAACGTGTTGCATTCTAGAAGTGATTCAAGAGTTCCAGAGATCCCATGAGCAATGTTTCACTGGGCATGGATTTACTGAACTCAAAACAGTGAGGACAAATTGCAGCAAGAGGCTGAAAATTCTAATGTCTGAAGCAGAAGCATTAGAAATAATACAGAGTGGCAAAGCCACAGGCAATTGGAACAATAGGAATGGGAAAATGTTTAGTTTCACAGAAAGTCGAGGCTCAAAAGCGTTCATGAAGAATTGAAGAAAATAATATGGTTAGATTTATGGTAATGTGGAGTACTCTGGGGTGGGGGAAGAGTTCAGGAATAAGTAACTATGATTGCACTCTTACTTAAGAAATACCTGTAATGTGTTCTCCAGTTTTCTACATTTTGCTCACGTGTATTGAAATTGATTCTACTACCTGCACAGAGAACTTCATTCTTTGAAAGTAGTGCCCTTTGTCCACTGTTTTAAAAGTAGTGCTGAGCAAAACACTATACTCAAATTACAGTGGGAAGTAATTTTGCATGAAGTTTTAGTGCAGTGTTATGAGAAGGTAGAGCCAGTTACAACCAGTGTAATGTTAATTATAGACTCTTACTGAATACTTCTGAAGTACCTTAAATTTCTCTTCATGAAGTTTGCAGTAGAGAAAACAAAATTAAAATGGCTATGTTGGAATTGCTTTTTTTAAATATAATAACAGTAAATTTTAGGACCTTAATTTAGGAACTGTGAGTCAGGAAAAAAGTTGAAATAGTGAATGTATGCAGTTCTTATTATAAGAATATTTATAATTTAGTTGTTCTATTTTTCTCTTCTAGAGTATGGGCTGTGCTCCGTGGGTTTATATAACAAGATCTACTTTGTTGGTGGACAAACAACTATCACTGATTGTTACGACATAGAAAAGAATGAATGGAAACAGATAACCCAAATGAATGAAAGACGAATGGAATGTGGTGCATTGGTGATGAATGGCTGCATTTATGTCACAGGTGGATACTCATATTCTAAGGGAAGTTATCTGCAGAGTATTGAAAAATATGATCCCGAGAAAGATACTTGGGAAGTAACAGGGAATTTGCCTGGTCCCATGCGTTCACATGGCTGTGTAAGTGTATATGATATACAAGCCTAAATAATGTTCTGTTTATAACCTAAAATGATTTTGAGCAAACAGATGATGCAGAGAATGTTACTAGTATGCGGATAATGATAAATCACAAACGTGAAAATGGAATTGGAATAAGAAAAATTGTGATAGAATAAGAATCTGGAGTTGATTAAAATAAATGTATCTTTTTGAATGGCAGCACATGTTTGAAGGGCCATATGGCCTACTCTAGCTTTTAAAGAAAGGTATGATGTCAAATAATGTTTAATCTCACTATTAAAGTGAACAAAGGAAATCAAATATGATTCTCTGTTTTCGTACTCTTAATGTGGGGTGGTGTTCACAGGTGCTTGTGTAGGAGCACTGCGCTTGTAGTTTCCTGAAAATGTCGCAGTTTGCACTCTGCCTTGGGTACAAGATTGTGGAATACCCTCTCCAGAACACATTTCATAAATGAAGGAAGTCTGAGAACTTCTAAGTAGAAAGAATGCTGGTGCAACAAATACAGCTCAAGTTCTTTAAATCTACAATTTCCTGGTGGACATCATGATCACATCATTGAATTAATTGTACATAAATCTTGCCAATATCAGAAGCACAGTATGTTGCGGAAAACATAATCCTCTAATGGTGTAATAACAGTCCATGATTCTGCCATACAAATGGTTACTTGCTGCTCTGGCAGGATCATGGATCTATAGAATGTACTAATAACAACAGAAACTCTACTGAGAGTGGCTGTAAGTTGATGGATAAATCCAAAGCAGCATTTGTTTCTCTTTCTATCATATTCACTTTTAAATTTTAAACAAAAAATTAAATTAGTAACGAACTTTTGTTAGAATTACAAAAACCTTCTAAAATAAGCATTCAAAGAAAACATTTTATTACATTTTGTGGCATTTCAATATTAAAAGATTTACCTTCAATATTATGTTTATAAAGAATCCAACAGCAATTATATATTTGAATGCTGTTATTAAAATATACTTCCAACCATTTGGAGTCATAGAGTACTACATTGCAGAAACAGGCCCTTTGGCTTATTTACACTATACCAGCCTGGCTTTCTGCTCAGTTACATCTACCTGCACCCTGACCATAGCCCTGCATACTTCTCTCATCTATTTACCTATCCAAACTTCTCTTAAATGTTATAATTGAACCCACATCCACTATTTCCACTGGCAGCTCATTCCACACTCGCACCAACCTCTGAATGAAGAAATTGACCCTCAGATTCCCCCTATATATCTTACCTTTCACCCTACACCTATGACCTCTAGTTCTAGTCTCACCCAATCTGAGAGGAAAAGCCTGAATGCATTGACCTTATCTACACCCTTCAAAATTTGGTATACCCCTTTCAGATCTCTCCTCATTCTCCTGCACTTAAGGGAATAAAGTCCTAACCTATTCAACCCATCCCTGTGACCCAGACCCTCAAGTCCTGGCAACAGTCATGAATTTTCTCTGTACCCTTTCAAGATTATTGATGTATTTCCTGTAGGGAGGTGATGAGGAATGCACACACCACTCTAAATTTGGCCTCACTGATGTCTCATTCAACTTCAACATAACATATCAACTCCTGCACTCAATGCCTTGATTGGTCAAGGCCAATGTTCCACAAGCTCTCTTTCTGACCCAGTCTATCTGAGATGCTACTTTCAAGGAATTATGGATCTATATTCACAGGTCTCTTTGTTCTACCAGATACCTCAGTGCCCTACCATTCATTGTGTAAATCTTAACCTGGTTTATCCTCCCAATGTGCAACACCCCACAGATGTCTGCATTAAATTCCATCTACTATTTTTTAGCCAATATTCCCAGCTGAACCAGACAATGCTTTGATAGCCTTCCTCACTGTCCACTATGCCCTCAAACATGGAGTCACCTGTGAGTATGCTGATCTAGTTTACCACATTATCATCTAAATCATGAATACCTTAACATAGAAGATAAGTAACCAACACCAAACCCTGCGACACATCAGTAATCACAGGCCTCCAGTCAGAGAGACAACTGTCTACGACTACTCGGGCCAACATAGAATCCATTTGACTAGTTAATTCTGAATGCCAAGCCTCCCGTGTGGGACTTTGTTAAAGATCTTGCTAAAGTCCATGTAGACGTCCCCCACCTTCCCTCCATCAACCTTTTGGTCACCCTAACCCTTGCAACGCTCTCGAAGATAGGTTGGACATGACCTGCCATACACAAAGCCCAGCTGACTATTCCAAATCAGCCCTGTCTAACCAAATAATTACATATCCTGTCACTCATTAATTTACCCAAGATTGACATCAGGCTCATTGGCCTATAATTTCATGGTTTATTGTTTGAACCTTTTCTAAACAACATTAGTTATCCTCTTGTTCTGCGGCACATCATCTGTGGCTCAGAACATTCTGCATTAATCCTGAGTTTTAAATGGAGATCTGCTTGGAAATTGTATCGTGTGTATATGAAGTTCCATAATTTTTCAATCTATGCTTTTGGAGTATTGCTAGTGTAACATGCTGTAAGGTTTCACTGCTAAGGTAATGGTTTCTCTGTAGCAGCAATGCTTGGGTTATGACTAGAGATAACGGGGCATGTTAGCCAATGAGCGATTAAGCCACTAGCCAAACCGAGAGTTCCACTGGGAAAATTAGGCCATGTTGTCCTAAAGGCAAATATCATTGGTTATTTCCAGGATAATTATATTTGTTCAATATGACAATAAATTGGAATCCCACAAAGATTAACCCACAATTGGATTTAACCTCTCTACCCACTCTATCGAACAATACCCAAATGCTTAATCTCCTTTCCGAGGTGTTGATCTCTTTTCCTGACTTATTTCCATACCCTGCTTGGCTAACATCACTGATACCCTGAAACACAGACATTCCAAAGCCCAAGGTGGAGGTCCTGATTCCACCACTTGGCCATTTAACTGTTCTTCGTTCTCCCACTTTCCAGGCCACTTAACTGTATTTACTGACTCTTCCCCAACCTTTAATTTGATCACCACCTTCTCAAGATGAGGTTGCCATCAACATCAAATCCACACGTTTTTACTCCAATCTTGTCTGACCGCAAACCCTTGCCTCCAACTACTTGCCTAATCACTGACCTGATGCTCACAAAAATGTGCAATGTCCTTTCAATGATACCTCAGGTCCACTGAAATTTGAAGAAGTGGGCCCATAGTAGTCATTGGCAAACTGCTGAAACAAACATTTTGTACACTCACTTAGAATACACGAGAGTTTCTGGGCCAATTTTTATGTGCAGATTAAAAATAATCTCTGATTTAGTAGGACATACACTTTGCTAACAATTGAAAAACACCTCACCGACTTTGGTTTCATTGACATGCACAGAGGCTGCTAAGCAATGCTTGAAATGGTCACAGAGGCTTTTAAAGCAGTAAGGCTGAAAAGGCAACGTGAGTAACAATAAAAGCAACCTGCAAGAGTTTAGCAGAACCCCAAAAACCTGATGTCTGTTATCTTATTTCAGCCAGACTGCAGGAGCAGGCAAATACAACATGGGTTTTTATTTTGCAGTATATGGAGATAAAATCTATGAATTCAAATGAATCTGATCAGGAAAGTTGTTCAACTAGTCATATTTTAGTTTCTGAATGATCTCCAGATTATTGATGCTAATGAAATAGATATATTGCCATTTGACTCTTCTCATGAACCTAAGAAAGCTACATTAAAAAGAAAGTTAACGCCAGCCATTTATTTTATTTAGCACCTTATAAGGTTTCCTTTCAAGCACTCAATTTTTATTTGGAATCTCTTTTGGTATCAGAGGTTTGAGGTGTGGCAAATCATATGCTTATTCACCGGAGAACACTGGGCAAAGAGGAATATTGAATATCAACAGGGCTGAACTACCCTGTCTTTCAGCATTTCTATCCCCAGAAGAGTTGGATAATTTTCCTGCAGCCTACTGTCCACCAAAGTGATATTCTAAAGCTTACCAACACTTATCCCTACATTCCCATCCCAATCCTTCTCCTTTATTCACTTGATTCTACACTTCTATGATCTTTCCTTATTCACTCTTTTTTTTTCCTTCCAGAGCCTTCTGATGCCTTTCCTATACTGCACTCATCAACCGCCATTTATCTCTTCCATTTCCTCCAATTCTTTTTCTTTAACCCCCCCTCACTTTTCTTTTCCCTACTTTCTCCAGCCTATTCTGCTTTCTCCACATGACAGTATTCCTATTTTTCTCTATGATATTTTGCTGTTTGATTGTTCAATACATGATGTTAAAAAAAAGTAATTTTATTGACCTATTTTAAAGACTAGTGTGAGGCAGAAAATACATCATTATTCAAAAGTAATTCTCACACTGGATCAGTAAAAACAGAACAAGTGTGGACGTGTTCAACAGATCGGGTAGCATTTGAGGCCAAACAAATAGAGTTAACTGTTGATGACCAGGGGTGTGATTGAAGATCATCGATCTGAAATGTTATGTTTCCCAACCCACATATACCTGACCTGCTGGGTATCGCTAACTTTTTAATTTTGTTTTTATTTTAATATTTGCACCATTTTACTTTTCTATCACACTTTGCCTATTGTGTCACACTTTGTGTAGTGAAAACAATCTAAAATTTGAAAACTAAAATAACTATAAATTGGACAGTTTAAAAAGTTCCAACACTGATTCAACCACTTCAAAAGCATGTTTACTAGCTCACTAATAAGAGCAAGCTGTAAATATTAGCCCCGGTGTAATTACTTGATCTGACATCTAGGGCATTTGGCTTTGAGAACCGTATAGTATCTTGTTTATATTTTCGGCATGCATAAAGCAATGACCCAACAGAAGGATGAACAAACTTTCCTCCATCTTAGCCAGTGAAATAGCTTCATTGTGACCTTGGATGTATGCCTCATATTGTGGCATGCACATTCTATTTTAGTACAACACTGCTGCAATTTGATTCACAGGTCTTCAGTGAAGTTTATATTCATAAAGTCTTATTCATGTCACCCTGTCAATGTATTCTTCCATTCTCTTGCCCTTCAATAATAAATCTAGCTTTCACATAAATAAATTTAACTTATTTGGCTCAATTACACCTGATGATTAATTAGTTCCAGGCACTCAACACTAAATAACTTCCCCTGAACTTCCTCTTGGATTTATTAATATCTCAAATTTGGCTGCTTCTTTTGAATTCCTTTGCACAGAATCACTTTCCATTATGTACCCTATTAACTCCACTTTTAATTTAAAGTTCTTTTTAAATTACTGGGCAGTTTTTTTTTTGAGTATTGTAACATTCTTATATTTTCTATTTTCCATTCCTAGTTTTCCTCTGCTGGTCCAATTTGTGCAAAGTTAATTCCATGCTGATTACATGCCTTAAAACTATTTTTATTCAAATCTACACTCTTACCAATACGCTTCAGAGGTGAACCTGTTTGGTATGAATATCAAACTATTTTCTCATAGAAACTAAGTGTTTGGCTTGAAAATCATCTGTATTTCTGAAAATATGTAGGATTCAAGATTCAAGTACTGCACATTTATCATCAAAGATATATAAATTATACAACCTTAAGATTTGCTTGCTCACAGGTAGCCACAAACCAGGAAACCCGAAAGAACTCAATTAAAGAAAAAAAAGAATAACAATGAAATAGAAACAAGAGAAAATTTGCAGATGCTGGAAATCTGAACAACACACACTGTTACGTACCCCGTAACTGGGAGTCTTACCAGCAAAAATAGAAGTATCCGTTGGAGTCTGGTACTATTTTCAAAACAGTGTTTATTAGTAAAATATACAGATCAATATCAACAATGCAAATATACAGATAATACACGTTAGCAATACTAAACCTAAAAGTGTGGGTATAATAATAATCAATAATAAACAAGCTCTATCGTCATATGTGAGTATAAAGTTCAGTTCAGTTCATACAGGCTGAGGTAGTTGTTGGTCCTTTTGTTGTAACCGTTGGAGAGAAAGAGAGAGAGAGAGAGCAAACAGTGACAACTATTGTCTTGCAAACCTTCCTTTATGGTCCTGATCCGTCAATGTGTTGTTGTGGCCATTCAGGTATGACCCCTCTGTCCTTTAGCTAGACCGTTCTTCTATGGTGGACTCGTCACCCAGGCAAGGGTGGACACACACACAAGCCCTCACCGGCCTCGCTATAAACACTGTGAGTTAAAATTGACCGATCCTTCGTTCGGTCTCCAATGCCCCACACTTTCTCGTGGGTTCCAATCCTTAAACAGTGCTCACTAGTGTGTCTCTTGGTGCATCTGCTGGTGTGTCTGAGGGGTGTCTCCCCAGACCTCACTTTTATCCCTACTCACGAGGTCTCAGGTGTCAATCAGTTTTGAATGGCTTAGCCCATCAAACCAGCCCACTCCGGCTGTCCACTGAGGAATTTTAATGAACAGAATAGTACCAAGTAAACAGCCCTCTCCGGAGCTGTGAGTCTTACAGGAGTCATAATATGGTCTCTCTCCCCCGGTGTCATCAGCAGCGGATGTTCCAACTTGTTTTCCTCTTATCTGTGTCTCTCTCTCATTCTCTCTCATGAACAGTGTGGTAACAGTAACGGTTTGTAATTCTCCCAGGGGAGGGGGACATGGGCAACCTTGCACCCTTCTGCCATTCAGAGTTGTTCATCCTTTGTAACACCCCCATCCTTCTAGGAATTTTCACCAAAGGGGAAAATTAACTAATACAGCGTTTTACAGGATTACAGAGTTTAGCAAAAATACAGAAGTGTTTTCAATTATAAAGCAATACAGATATACCTTCACTTAGCATCTAGATAACCAGTTAGTGATTACATTGTCACTTCCCTTAATATATTGTATCTTAATAAATTCCTGTAGCATCAGACTCCAATTTAATAACCGCCTATTTTTTTATTCCTTTTCGTCAGCAAAAAAACTAAAGGGTTGTGATCTTAGCTTAAGTGTATATTACAAAATGTGAACCAATACATGTGTGATTATACTGTAGTACATTATAAAAGTTTGTGCAAATACTAATCTCTATTTTACTTTTAAACTTAACAGTCAATCTTCCATGAAGTGGTCTTTTTTTTTTACATGCTTTGTCAAATTCCCTCAAAACCAGATCCTATTATTCAAAGTGGCATTTTGCCAACCTTTGCTCCTTTTCCATTTAACTCTCACGTGGTTAGCTTGCTCACCAGTGTGGATTAGGCTTACACACACTCCTTTCATAGGAATTATCTTATCACCAATGTTTTCCAAACTTAGCCCATTTTCTGAACTTCCACACAATTCTTTATTTTTGAGCAAGTCATTAATTTTATCTTAAGGACCCTTCATTCTATTAGTTTTCAGTTTAACATCTGCAAGTTGTTTACCTTTAACTTCCAAAACAAACTGTAATTGATTCACAGGCACCTTGTTAACAAGCCATTGTTCCTTCAGCCTGGTTACTGCTTCTAAAACCAATCCAGACTTTAAATTTTCTTTATTCAATTTAGGAACAACACTTTTCCCTTCTCCTTCAATAATATTCACATCACCAGCTTTCATCTCCTCACTAACTTTTAACACACCTTCTAACACAGACAACTGAGAATTCTCACTCTCCACTGGTACCAAGGTTAACCCTTTCTTCACTGAACTGTCCATCTGACCCAAAAGGACTGCATTCCTTTTCAACTAAATCAGATACCTCAGACTTTCCCTGAGTTTCATTACTAGGTTCAGTACCACGTGCATCCACATCTTGAACACACTCAGACGGGACATCTGCCTCTTCCAGGCTTTCCATACCAGTCCCTTTTCCAAATTCTAAGTTCCCCTGATCCTCCCAGTTACTCTCTGGGCAACTCCCATCCGGAGTAAACTCAACCCTGCGGGTTAAAACAACTTCATCTGCCAACCCAGCAGACACCTTCAAGGTAGCAGCATCCTTTTCATCTAGGACTGCCTTTATATCATTATCGGGAACACATTTAAATTTTTGAACTTCAAACTGCTCTGTCAAGCCAGACAGATCATCCATGTCCAACCCTGGACCTTCTAACTGCCTTATCTGTTTCTCATCTTTACTCTGTGCCTCTATAAATTCCCTCTTGGCTAAGGGTAGGTCTACCTCCTCTCCTTTACTCTCTTCCACCTCCCTATTCTCCACTTTACCATCCCCTAACCCTTCCTGGTACAGGGTCGGTAAAAACGTCTCAGCCAAATCAACACTGGACTCATTTAAACTGTCCTCTTTCTCAGCCGCCTTTCTCAACATGCTGTGAGTGATTGCGCATGCAGGATAGATCTTAGATTCCAGGGGCGTGTCCTCAGCCCTCACAGGCTTGCTCGTTAATTTCACTGCTGAACACACGTCACCACCTGCTATATCATAACCAAGAAGGACATCCACGCCATCTCTCGGTAATTCTGACCGCACCCCTACTTCGACTGGTCCAGATACCAGGTCACATTTTAAAATGATCCCATGCAAAGGCACAGCTTCTGTCCCTTTTCTTGTCTCCTTCTTCAGAGCAAAGCACTTAGATGCAATATGACCAACCTTTCCACAATTATAACAGGTCAAGCCAGTAACCTTTCTGCCAGCCTGCTTGTCCTCCTCCTCACCTTTTCCACTAGTTCCCGGCTTATTCTCTACCTTAGCCAGTGGACTTTCTCTACCATCCCTACTGCCTTTCTGATAACTCTTATTCGAGGAAAACCTTGACTTGTCGGTTAGGGCATATTCATCTGCGAACCTGGCAAATTCCGATATAGACTTATTCGGCTTCTCGTTCAGATACATCCGGATATTATCCGAAACATAACCTTTAAATTCCTCAATCAGAATTAACTCTCTGAAACGATGGAAATTCTCCTCCACCTTTTCTGCAGCACACCAGCGATCCAAGAGCACACCCTTTTCATAGGCAAACTCTGCATATGTCTGATTCCACAGTTTCTTTAAATCTCTGAACTTTTGTCTATATGCCTCAGGTACCAACTCATAGGACTGAAGGATAGCCTCTTTTACTTCCTCATAATCCGCAGACTCGTCCATGGACAATGCCGCATATGCCTGTTGAGCCTTACTTTTTAATGCACTTTGTAATAACGCCACCCACTGATCTCTGGGCCACTTCTGATTCACTGCCACCTTTTCAAAATGCAAGAAGTAACTATCAACATCTGTCTCCTCGAACGGAGATACTAACCTAAACTCTTTACTAACATTAAACTTCTCCTCTCGGTCTTTTCCCTGTTGCTTTACCCTCTCTATTTCCAGCTCATGTTGCCACTCTTTCTCTTTCTCCTCTGCTTCCAGCTGTTTTAACCTAAGTTCATGCTCCCTCTGTTTCTCTTTCTCATTTAGCTGGAGCTCATACTCCCTTTTCTTCTGCTCCGCATCCAACCTTAATTTTTCCAACTCTAACTGAACCACCCCAACAACTGGTTTCTTTTCAGGGATAAGTTCCAATACCCCCGGCGTGAACACATGCTCAGATATATAACACTGGGCTATGGCCCGGTGTGTGTCCCACTTTTTCATTGATGACTTCACCTCTGTGATATTTAAACCTTTCGCAATATTCACCAAGTCCGTCTTTGTGGCATCCTCTAGTGCCTTCAAAGTCGGGTTTTGTATAAATTCGTCTACATCCATCTTTGCTGGTTTCTTGTCTGGTTACCCACTCAACCAGAACAAATAATGGACTTATAGCCCAATTCACTGGCCCCCCCAATTTGGTATCAAATCCCAGACGAGCCCCCAATTTGTTACATACCCCGTAACTGGGAGTCTTACCAGCAAAAATAGAAGTATCCGTTGGAGTCTGGTACTATTTTCAAAACAGTGTTTATTAGTAAAATATACAGATCAATATCAACAATGCAAATATACAGATAATACACGTTAGCAATACTAAACCTAAAAGTGTGGGTATAATAATAATCAATAATAAACAAGCTCTATCGTTGTCTAGGGGATCAGGAATTGTCATATGTGAGTATAAAGTTCAGTTCAGTTCATACAGGCTGAGGTAGTTGTTGGTCCTTTTGTTGTAACCGTTGGAGAGAAAGAGAGAGAGAGAGAGAGCGAGCAAACAGTGACAGCTATTGTCTTGCAAATCTTTCTTTACGATCCTGATCCATCGATGTGTTGTTGTGGCCATTCAGGTATGACCCCTCTGTCCTTTAGCTAGACCGTTCTTCTATGGTGGACTCGTCACCCAGGCAAGGGTGGACACACACACAAGCCCCCACCGGCCTCACTATAAACACTGTGAGTTAAAATTGACCGATCCTTCGTTCGGTCTCCAATGCCCCACACTTTCTCGTGGGTTCCAATCCTTAAACAGTACTCACTAGTGTGTCTCTTGGTGCGTCTCCTGGTGTGTCTGAGGGGTGTCTCCCCAGACCTCACTTTTATCCCTGCTCACGGGGTCTCAGGTGTCAATCAGTTTTGAATGGCTTAGCCCATCAAACCAGCCCACTCTGGCTGTCCACTGAGGAATTTTAATGAACAGAATAGTACCAAGTAAACAGTCCTCTCCAGAGCCGTGAGTCTTACAGGAGTCATAATATGGTCTCTCTCCCCCGGTGTTATCAGCAGCAGATGTTCCAACTTGTTTTCCTCTTATCTGTGTCTCTCTCTCATGAACAGTGTGGTAACAGTAACGGTTTGTAATTCTCCCAGGGGAGGGGGACATGGGCAACCTTGCACCCTTCTGCCCATCAGAGTTGCTCATCCTTCGTAACAACACAAAATGCAAAAAAGGGTTTTGGCCCGAAAAGTCAACTGCACTTTTTTTCCATAGAAGCTGCCTGGCCTGCTGAGTTCCTCCAGCATTTTGTGTGTGTTGCATAATAAAATACTAGACCAACACTTGATGCGCACGACAAAGAGAAAAAAATACAGATCATGCACACTATTGAAGAAAACAACAACATTCCAAACCAAAATTGAGTCCTCAGATCAGGAAAAAAATCATACTTTCATGCTACAGAACATCAAAATTGAATCTCAACATTTTCACATACTTTACAAATTACTGAAGCAGCTTCATTGATTTCTGTTGAGACTTGTGATACATAATTTTGGTGTGCACACAAATGGATGGATGACGAGAGCTTTCTTTATCCTTGATGAATTGAAACCAAACAATACTGAGTAAAAATTCACGAGCAAAAATGACTGATCAGAATGTGTGATTGTACGTGTGCGCTCAGAGTGATAACTGGGGATTGGCAAAAAGCAATGTGTTTAAAAGTACCTGAAAGAATTGAATTCATTTTAATGACTGTAGTATTGGGAATTCTGATAGGATTTTCTTACGTTGATGAAATGCATTAGCTAAGATATGACACTTGAATGGTGTATGCAAAATTATTTTTTCTTTCTCCTTGGGGGATAATGTTAAAAATCAAGTGTGTTATATAGTTTTTATTAAAACAAAACCAATACACATCTCTCAAGATACCTAATTGTGTGTTCCATTTTGAAAACCACATTGCAATCTTCAAAATGTGAGCATTAAGCATGTTATTTCAAAAAGTAAATCCAATTTCTGAAAATCTGAAAAGGCTAAGACTTTAGAAAGTATAAGAAGTCCAAAGGGACAGAATGAACAGAAAAGCTCGCAGAATCATAGAAATTGAAAGAAAACCCTGCAATACATATAGACCTATAGAGAATGTGGGTGAAGCAAACAAATGAATAATAAAACTATATCGGTTATAAAGATAAAAGTGAAAAATTCCTAATTAAGTATGGCTGCTGGTGTGCCTTTTTTGAAATTGCATCAATGTCACCAAAATTCAAAGTAAATTTATGTTGCCTTATACTACCCTGAGATTCATTTCCTTGTGAGCATTCACAGTAGGTACAAAGAAATTCAATGGAATCAGTGAAAAACTACAATGATGGGCAAACAACCAATGTGCAAAAGATGTATGACAAGGCGGTTTACTCCTTTCATCCCTTCTCTTTTTGTTTTCAGCTTTGAGAGCTCTCCTTGAAGCAAGTTACTGTCTGATGAAGGATGTTAAATTGGTTTGTTATTGTCAAATGTACAGTGAAAAACTTTGTTTTACATATGATCATTTCATCACATCAGTATTGAGGTAGTGCAAAGAAAATGCAGAATAAAGCATTACTGTTAAAAAAAAGTGCAATGTAGGCAGACAATAAGGACCATGACAAAGATTGTGAGGTCAAGAGCCCGTCTTCTCAGACAAAGGGACAATAGTCTTCTAACAGCTTTCTTCTCCCAGCTTGCGTTGTCCAAAACTGCTTCTTGTGAATGAAGCTGTCTAAATGCATATCTTGTTTATTTATATAGTTCAATCAATGCCAATGAAATCAGATAATATTGGTAATTATTAATATATTAGCTTTGCAGTTGGCTTAGCCTAGGAAAATGGAGGCCTTAAATCATGTGGGCCTCTGTCTAATTCATCCAGCTCTGGACTTCTGAAATCTTGTCTATGCCAGCAGATGGCTCTAGAGAAAAAAAAACATGCTTGCACTGTATGAAAATAATAAAAAAAAATTGTTTTCTCTTGAATGTGGTGTTATTCAGTGTGCTTGAAGTTCTCACACTCAAAGTTCCAAGTAAATTTATTATCAAAATATATATAGATCACCAATTTTCCTGAGATTCGCTTTCTTGCAGGCATTCACAGTAGAACAGAAGAAGTACAATAGTATCAATGAAAAACTATATGCAAATAGTGCAAATCCAAAAAGAAGTAATAATAAATAAAACTGAGAACGTAAGTTGTAGAGTCCTTGAGAGTTTAGTTTTGTGGTGAGTGAAGATGTCCACACTGGTTTAGGAGCCTGACGGTTGAAGTGTAATAACTGCTCCTGAACGACTTACCTAAGGCTCCTTTACCTTCTTCCTGAAGAGAGCATGGAGAGGATGGTGGAGGTCCTTGATGACGGATGCTGCTTTGCACTGATGGGCAAATTTAAGGAAAAGTGAACACTGCTAATAATGACATCATTTTGAATTTAGTTTCCCTTCGCTTTTGTTGTTTTCTGTTAGTTGTACAGTTCTATGTTGGGACTGTTCAGTCTTTGGTTTATGATGCTGGATTGCCCTGTGGAACCTTTACACACACAACGGAAATCACCCATTGATGACGGAGTCCAGAAAGTGAGAGGAAGGTAACGTGACTGAAGGACATCCCCCAGCTGTGACTCTGGGCGCCTGCGCAATCCCGGGGTTCATTGCCGGCGCCGTGATTGCGTCAAGACGCAGTGTGCAAGCGTGAGCGAGTCGGTGGAGGCTTTAAGTAGCGGCGGTCGAGGGGCTGCTGGGTTTGCGCGGCGGCTCCGGCGGATTGTTGCCCCAGGTAGGGAGGTAATGCCGATGAAGCTTTCTGCAGGCCGCGGCGTGGGTCTTTGTGTACAGGAGGCATGGGTGGGGTGAAAAGAGGGAGGTCCTGTGCCTCCCGTCGCGAGTCTCTTGCAGCCCTTTTTTTCGGCGTGTGCTGGTCAGTGCTGGGCTGGTGGGTCAGTCCAGCTCCGTCCCCGGCGTTGGTGCGCGGATGGCTGGTAAGGGCTGCCCGGTTGGGGTGGCCGGCTCAGCTCAGTGATCTCCATGCCTACAGGCAGCCTGGTGACCGCGTGGTTGCGCGGCCGTGGCTCGGCGGAGCGGAGCATGGTCAATGGAGCGGACTGAATTTCATTTTCAGTGTCCGTTTACGACACTTTTCAGAACGGGATTTTCATTGAATCTAGATTGTAAATTAGGTCTACGTGTTTAATCAGGAATAAATACACATTTGCATCAGTTCTGTTCGCAGTTACGGTATGATTCAACAGGCCTCGAAGCCCTTTTTTCTTACGCAAGGAAAAGCAGAATATAATTTCCTAATAACATAGTATTTCTAATGTTAATGTTGGAAGCCATCGTTTGGACTTCGGTTTTAATACATCTTGAAGCTTAGCAAATGATGTTTTCCTTAAGGAGGGGAAAGACGCTTGGCATCTTAACACCTATACTGCACTAAATCCACGGAAATGGTTGGGCTGTATTTGTGCTGAGGAACAAAAGTCATTAAGACTCAAGGATAATCGATTATATCTTCAGATCACCAGCATCCAGAGTCTTTGCCTATGAGCCATTGAGATTTGTTTCGAAATATTTGCCACCAGATTGAACATGGTCATGAGTCGATTATGGGGCTAATTTATGAATTTTTAATTCCAATTTACTTTCCTTTCCAGTATACAATTGCCAGTGTCAAAATAGATTTTGCTTAGTTAGAAGTGATTTCATATTTGAATTTGACATTACGCTATAGGTGTACTGTATAGGTTGAACCATCTTAACGCTTAATCATGCTGGTTTTGAGGGGAGAACTATTTACTGCACCTCTGTCAGAGGACAATGGTTCTTGGATGTAGGAGAATTTTAAGAAAATTGTAAGCATAAGTTAGAAACATTAGAAAGCCTACAGCACAATACAGACCCTTCAGTCCACAAAACTGTGCCAAACATGTCCTTACCTTATAACCACCTAGGCTTACCAATAGCCCTGTTTTTCTAAGCTCCATGTACCTATCCAGGACTCTCCTAAAAGACCCTATCGTTTCTGCCTTCACCACCGGCAGCTCATTCCACACACTTACCACTCTGCGTTTTTAAAAAAAACTTACCCCTGTCTCCTCTTGTACCTACTTCCTAGCACCTTAAAATTATGCCCTGTTAATGTCTAATTTTAAAATACAGGAAGAGCAAATCCTGATGGAAATCCAGTTTAGTAATCTTGGTTTCTATTTAGGAATGCCGGCTACTCAAGGGTACCAAATGGCATGCTTGGACACAAATTTGATGTAATTAAAATCAGCTGTGGCCGTCAAATTATTGTTTAATAAAGCAATTATTGTTTTACATATCCTGACCGAATTGTCAGAAATGGATTGTACCGGTATTTATTTTGTGATGGTTAGCCAACCACTGGAGTTACTAACTTCAGTATGGTAGTTCAGTTTTTGCTGCAAAGCAGTTTGGCCTGCCTGAAGTTCTGAAACCCTTACATAAGTACAAATATTTTAATGTGTAATTATTCATATTAAATATTAATGTCACTTTACATGCACAATGGTTAACTATCTAGGCACAATTAGGCACTTTGATGACACATAATTTCCTAAGTGTATACTAAAATCAAGTCACTGTGAAGGAACATGTTATTTGATTGGAAATTGCTTAATCTTTAATTTGAACCACCCGCCTACCCTGCACATGGACTGTCCTACTCCAATCAGGGAAGCGGCTACTAGGACCAGTAGACTCGAGCAATATGGCTGATCCACGCCTCCACCCACTAACCCTCCCCCCAATCACCAATACTTGCAGTATGGTAATGTGGTGGTTCGCACAACACTTTACAGTTCCAGTGACCCAGGTTCAATACCTGCTGCTGTCTGTAAGGGGTTTGCATGGGTTTCCTCTCACAGTCCAAAGATGTACTGGTTGGTAGGTTAATTGGTCATTGTAAACCGTCCTGTGGTTAGACTAGGGTTAAATCTGGGGTTGCTGGGCGGCATGGCTCAAAGGGCCAGAAAGGCCGATTCCATGCTGTATCTCAGTAAATAAGTAAATTTCCTGTCAGTCATGTTGTGTACAGTGTGCCTTGTGTCACTTTGTAGACATGCAACCAATCTATGTAAGCTATCTTGTGTCTTTATTTGTGCTGCATCAGATCTGGAGTAAATTATTTAGTTTATTTACACTTGTGTACTGGAAATGACATTAATCTTGAATCTCTTGCATTATGCATTTTATGTTGTACAGGTTTGCCAAAATGGCAGAAAATGGAGTGGCACAAGAAATGACTCCCCTTGAGAAGAAAATATGTGAACAGATTGAAGTACGTAATACTGAAATGCATTTGGATGATTTGATGTGAATAAAGGGTGACTTAAGTTTGATATTGGATAGAAATTTCATTGATTTTTTTTCAATTTAGAAACTTTAAGAAAAAAAATTGGTTTTCTCAAGCTTAAGTTCTGCAGATTCTCGTTTGTAATTTGGCTGGGTAAATATGTAGCTGCTCTTCAGCTATCATGAGTTAGCTTCCTATCTACTCTGCTCATTTTGCTTTTCGCTCTCCTTGTTACTAGAACCTCAGTACACTGTAGCAGAAAACAAGTGATGTAGGCTATAGTATTTATTGGGCTGTCAGCTTGTGTTGACTTCCATACCTAGGGTGTCCTCTTTCATGTGCAGGTCCTGGGTTTGTGTTGCTGATCCAGACCAAGGCCCCTATTGATATATCATCTTGATTTTGTTTTGTTCCAATGGTCAGTTCACGTGTGATGTTCTCAGTATCAAACATGCTGTATTTCTTTTCAAACTTCCTTTGAAGATTGAGTTGAAACCAATTCTTCTGTCCTAATCTTCATCCCTCGTCATGACTAATTTGTCCACTGACATTGGTGTCCCCATCAGTTTATTTGCTGTGTTTATCCATTCTCCATTATCTACCTGAACTTTGTGTGATTCTGCTGTCTTCCACATTTTTGTTCTGTATCTTAACAAGTATAAAAAATGTTCATTCCCAGCCCACTTAACTAAATCTGCATATGTTAGTTAAACAGAATCCCTAAACATAAAGCCTTAATCTGTCTTCCTAATATTGTTTTATTATTTTGTGTGCTTTTAATTTATTTGATTATGGCCTGTCCGAATATCATCTTTAAAGGCTTATCTGGTAGAAGGCACTTTAAATTTGCATCAAAATTATCCAGTAGGTGTGCCAAGTTGCCTGGGGGGGGGGGGGTGTTGTTGAACAACATGTGAAGAAACCAATGGCCATTTCAAAACGAGTCAGAAAATGCTGAAAACATTTGACAAGCCAGTCTGCATCTGTGAAGAGAAAAGCAGTTGAAGACCTATTGAATGTTATTTCCAAAACTTTTTATTTAAGTTTCCCAAAAGTTACTATGTGGCAAATCTACTTCAGAAGTCTTAAACTTTTCTGTTTCTGAGTAATGGAGGAAGAATTTTGTAATTTTTTCCAATACTTTTCACTGCTTGTAACAAGTCAGTTGTTTCTTGGGTGAAATATTTGATTCTGCCACGGGTTCAGATCAGACGTGCAAATGAGAAATTTCATTTTCTTGTTGCGGTGAATTCCCTTTAGGTTAGAGAATTACATGGAATTCTACTTCTACTTGTGCTTAAGGATGGGTTGAATGCGGATTTGGTTTTAGTTTACAACCTGTTGCTGTAAATTCTTAACAATTCCATAGTGTTAGCGTCAAAGTTTTCTAATTATATTTTTAATTGATTTTTCTCAGTAAATGCCTGTGATGCTGTTCATGGGTCACAATTACATTTCTTGGGGTTAAAGATTTAAAACTTTAGTACTTGAAATTTTAAGCTGGTCATGGTTTTATTTGGGTAGCAGATGGGGCAGCAACTTTTCCTAGGAAGTGCATTTTGATGGTTTTTGTACTTTGTGTTTGCGCAGTATTACTTTGGCGATCACAATTTGCCAAGAGATAAATTTCTCAAAGAACAGATCAAGTTGGATGATGGCTGGATACCCCTAGAAACCATGATTAAGTTTAACAGGTAAGGAAAATTGCAGTTGGCTAAAGCAAGTAGTGATGTAAATTATCTCTGAATCTTGAAAATGTCTTGCAGGTTAAGTCGTCTAACAACAGATTTCACTGTAATAGTAGAAGGTCTCAAGAAATCCAAAAGTGGACTTTTAGAAATCAGTGAGGACAAATCCAAAATCCGCCGTTCTCCTAACAAGCCTCTTCCTGAATTTGAGGAGTATAAAAACTCTATTAAAGCCAGATCTGTCTATGTCGTAAGTATTCCTGATGAATCTAACTTTGTTAAAAGTACACGATTATAATTTTAATCATGAATTATACTCAACGGAAAAGTAACTTTTGGGGAAAAAAGATAATGTTGAGAGTACAAACCTTAAGTGCATTATGAAATTTGGAAATAACTAAATGTTTAGAGCTGTTGTCTGTTATGTCAGTGTCTCCATTCAGAGTCTGGCCGTCTGATTTTAGTGTTGGTATCACTCGGTGGATGTTATCTGTGTAGCTGGAGGTGAGGAGGATGTTTTTGTTCTAATTAATTACAGATTTGAAATGTGCCACCAATGGGTGCATGACAAAATAATTTTGTAATTTGCTCGAATGGCTTACTTGAAAGTATTTTACCTAATTCGTGGCAACTTTCATTGATGGGTTTCGTTTATTGTTGGTGTAAATGTTAGTCTTTCACAAATATAATGAATATTTTAATTTTGAGAGGAAACCTCTTGAATTTGAAATGCATTTGTTTAAAAAAATACATTCTTGTGTCTTTACCAAAAGGTTAACCTTTTAAACATTTTAAACAGAAAGGCTTTCCTACAAGTGCAACACTTGATGAGATTAAGGACTGGTTTGATGAAAATGGACCTGTGGAAAATATACAAATGAGAAGAACATTGCAGAAGCAGTTTAAGGTCTGTATTTATCTCCCCTTCTTCCCTCCTTCACCTTCAAAAATATCCAAAGCCAGGAAATGACAAAATTAACTTAGTTATTCCCACTGTTTTGCAACAGGGATCGGTATTTGTCGTCTTTGACAGTCTAGATTCGGCTACAAAATTTGTAGAAGCTCCAGGGTGGAAGTATAAAGAAACTGAAATGATTGTACTTTTCAAGTAAGTCAAAAGTTTTGATAAAGTGATAGGAGAATGTCTGAATGAGAATACAAGTTCTACTTATGTAAATTCGGGGTGGGGGCACACAGGAGATGGTTGAAAGCAGTGCTCGCGTTTAATTCTGAAAGTAGGCATGATCTCATAATGCAGAAAATATTCCATCCTTTTTGATTTTGTTCAACGTAGTGGGGGCACATAGGAGGAGAGGATTTAATTTGAGATTAAATTTCCATTCGAGTCAAAGGCCAGATTGTGCTGCTGTCAGCATTACTGTTTTCAAATATCTTTGTTCAGAGGTGCTAAGAAACGGGCATTTTTTGTTGTTATAAAACCCATTTTATAGCGGCTGATAATACAGAATCTGAGGCCACAAACCAGGCACGCCCGGGATCCTCTTCAGTTTGCGTATAAGGAGAAGGTGGGAGTGGAGGATGCTATCACGTATTTGCTGCACAAATCCCTCTCTCACCTGGATGGGGTCAGTGGTGCTGTGAGGATTACATTCCTGGACTTCTCTAGTGCCTTTAACACCATCCAGCCCAAGATCTTAAGGCACAAACTAACGGAGATGGGAGTAGACTCTCACATGGTGGATTGGATAGTGGACTACTTGACAGAGAGACCTCAGTATGTGCGGTTGGGAGACTGTAGGTCTGACACGGTGGTCAGCAGCGCAGGAGCGCCGCAGGGGACCGTGCTCTCTCCGATCCTGTTCACCCTGTACACATCAGACTTCCAATATAACTCGGAGTCCTGCCATGTGCAGAAGTTCGCTGATGACACGGCCATAGTGGGGTGTGTCAGGAATGGACAGGAGGAAGAGTATAGGAAACTGATACAGGACTTTGTGATATGGTGCAACTCAAACTACCTGCATCTCAATATCACCAAGACCAAGGAGATGGTGGTGGACTTCATATGGAGCCAGTGATCATTAATGGAGAATGTGTGGAGCAGGTTAAGACCTACAAGTATCTGGGAGTACAGTTAGACGAGAAGCTAGACTGGACTGCCAACACAGATGCCTTGTGCAGGAAGGCACAGAGTCGACTGTACTTCCTTAGAAGGTTGGCGTCATTCAATGTTTGTAGTGAGATGCTGAAGATGTTCTATAGGTCAGTTGTGGAGAGCGCCCTCTTCTTTGGTGGCGTGTTGGGGAGGCAGCATTAAGAAGAGGGACGCCTCACGTCTTAATAAGCTGGTAAGGAAGGCAGGCTCTGTCGTGGGCAAAGTACTGGACAGTATAACATCGGTAGCAGAGCGAAGGGCGCTGAGTAGGCTACGGTCAATTATGGAAAACCCTGAACATCCTCTACATAGCACCATCCAGAGACAGAAGCAGTTTCAGCGACAGGTTGCTATCGATGCAATGCTCCTCAGACAGGATGAAGAGATCAATACTCCCCAATGCCATTCGGCTTTACAATTCAACCGCCAGGAGTAAGATATGTTAAAGTGCCGGGGTTAGGACTCAATGTATTTAAGTAAACTACTTAAGAACTTTTAAAAAGCTATTATTAATGCTTTTTGAGAGGGTGATTTTAGATGCATATCATTTATACTGAGTTAAGTATTGTATGTAATTAGTTTTGCTACAATAAGTGTATGGGACATTGGAAAAAATGTTGAATTTCCCCATGGGGATGAATAAAGTATCTATCTATCATCTATCTATCTATCATTAATTTACTATTACCCTATTACAGCTATTTAAATTCAGTGGGGCTTTTCAAATAAGTACATCTACAAGATCAGAATTTAGCATTTTAATGAATTTAAGAATGTTTATTTTTCTTCTTAAAGAGATGCTTATTTTCAGAAAAAAGCCGAAGACAGAAAGCAGCATAAAGCAAAATCTAAAATGTAAGTAAATTCAACAACTAATTATATACTATTCCTATTTTGTTACTGAGTAGCTTGTAATTGCATCTTTAAATTGATGTGGGGGGGGGAAGGCTGCAAAAAATGGGATGATTATGCAATTTAGTTTCAAGAAATATTTTTAGAAATTAAATTTAATTTAAATTTAAAACTTTAATTTAATAATTAAGTCAAATCTACCTATTGGCAGTTAATCTGTATCCTTTTGTCTTGGAAAACTGAAAGCACTGCATCTAGTTTGAACATATTTTAGTTTTCCTTTTTTTTTCAAATTTAAGTGGTGAAAAAATTGCAGGGAATTATTACATTTGTTTTCCTCTTCTCACATTAAAGATTTGACTGACAATAATCCATTGTTTAACATAGTAGGTTTGCCAAAATATCTGAATTATCCTTGTTATGCAAATTCCCTTGGTTGAAATTGGTATTGTTTTATCTTAGTGATAAAGAACAGAAAAATACTGAAGATGTGCTGGGCAAGGTAAGTACACAAAACCTCGCTTGCCTTCACTAACACATTTAGAAAGGATGTTGGAAACAGTTTTGAATTACTAATAAATTGAGTGCCAGGAAAATTTTCCACTTATTAGGCATTTGACTATATCAAGCTGCCTTGAACTGTAGGATAGCTTGAATTAGTCAAAAAGCTTAAACAGTGGAAAAGTTTTACCTGAAATTTTCAATACAATGAAGTTGTTTTCCTAGTTGGAGCGAGTTGCTACAGTGTTTAGTAAAGCCACATCCAGCTGATTTCAATGGGATATGTTAAGAGGTGCAATTACAGCACAAGTGTTTTAGAGCTACCGAAGTTACAAGTTTTAATGCAGAGCAAAGTTTTGAGGAATATATTAAAAGAATGTGAATTCTAATGCTCAGATAGCTGGGTGCATCCCACCAATGATGGAGGAAAAAATACAGGAATGTGCATAATGTCAGAGTTGAAGTATCAAAATCTGGAGTTATGCTTGGAAGAGACAATGGGATGAAGATCATAACATGTTGCTGCTTTTTAAAGAAAACTTCTGAATTTATTTTTAAAGAAATCTTTTGAAGAAAGAACTGGGTGCTTGCTGAAGTTTGCTGGTGATTTGACCGATCAGACATGCAGGGAAGATATTCATGAAATATTCTCCACTCATGGTGAAATACAGTGGATAGATTTTATAAGGGGTGCTAAAGAGGTAAATTTTTGTTTTAATAATTTCAAAAATTAAGTTTTTTTTATATATCCTATAAAGATTCATTTTGGATTTAGGGAAATATCCTTTTCAAAACAAATGCAAAAGAAATACTTGAAAAGGCAAAAGCAGCTCATGATGGAAAATTGCTTTTGAGAGACAAAGAAGTGACTTGGGAAACGGTTGATGGTGAAGAGGAAAAGTCAATTTTAAAGAAGATATTAGAAGACCAACAGGAATCTCTGAACAGACATAGAGCCAAAGGTAAAGCTTTATAACTGGGGTTGTCACCTGCTTTACTTTGCAACTTAATATCATAATACTCAAAATGCTGCTTTATTTTGCAAATATACTGTGCAGCGCGAAAAGGTCGGGGTAAAGGAAGAAGTAGTAAAGGAGGCTGTGGACCACAAAGGGTTCAGTTTCAAGGCAAGAAAACAACATTTGAGGATGAAGACAGTGACGAAGCGCAGGAAACTGGAGAGGCTGGTAAGTTGACAAACTTGAACTGTAAGTGATAGTTAAACCAGCATTTGGAACTATTAATGTGGTGAATGCACATGCCCAATCAGAGTAAGAATTGCATTGCAATCTTAGGAAATTAATATCTCTATTCATCTTCAATGTATTGACAACTAAATTGTTAACCTGCCAATTGAAGAATTATGTTGCACACGACAGGTTGAGCAGGCTCGTCTGTTAAATGTGCAGCTTCCCAACAGTCCAGATCTTAGCAATGCAGATAGAAAAAGCATCTGCTTCTATCAGAATATTTTGGTTATTTAGTATCACCCTGCAAAATATTTAATGTACTTGTGGGAAGTTCCACATCATATATTACTAATGCATTTTACTCAGTAAATATGCTCCTGTTCTTAAATATGAGCAAACTTGAGTTTCTATTGGGACGACATTGAAAGTTAATTGTAAGAACATGACCCTGATACTTTATAAAGATCAGGATATTTTTACCCCAAGTACAATTTGAGTTATCGGTCCAGTTTAAAATACTTGTTCTCTACTGCAAATCTGTTTTAAACTAATCAAACTCCTCCATCTAATTTAGCAGCTACAAGTCCAAAGAAGCGAACACTTGAAGAAACTGAATCTGTGAATGAACCTGCAGCAAAACAACCAAAAACAGAAAATGAATCTAGTGATCAATGAGATTGTTTTGTGTTGTATAAAAAGAACAAGTTGAGCACATGTCCCATCCAAGGAGTCTTCACTGTTTAATTCAGACAGCCTCGACATTGCATCTCTTCAATGGATTTATTTAGCTGAGAACCGAATGAAGTCCACTTCAATGTCAATCTGCAATTTAAACAAGTGCACTGCTGTAAATTTGAAGATGCCTTAATTGCATGCTTAAGTGTGGATGTTTTTATAAAAACTTTGTTAAAACATATATTTTGGTGTAATGCAATATTAGTTTCCTATATGGATATATGGTGGGAACTAAATATTGTGTAATTCAAGTAGTAAAGATTAACATTTTTATTTATAAAAATACAATACTGCTAGTATGCAAGTCTCAGCCTCGGCACATGCAATGGATTTGATACCAATCTGTAGTTTTATCTACCATCTTTAATTGGATCAAAAATGGACAACGAAACACAATCTAAATGTGTATTAAATCTTTATGCTTTGGAATGGGTAGGAATTGCAAATAGTTGTGCACTGTTGTTAGTACATTAGATTAAGAAACCAAGTTGAATAAAACCATGGTAATTTTCATCAACCCAAATAGTTTGATAATTTGCAAATTGCTTTGAGAATTTGTTGCTAAATTTGAGGGAAGGTTGAAAATGAGGGTAATTATCAATCTAGAAATTGTAACAACTTTTGTACTTTGAGTTCCTTGAAATGTGTGCTTGGATCTAAAATTAAAATTTCATTTATTGATTTAGAACTCCTGATATGACAAGGAATCAGCCTTTCAGGTCAATTAATCTAGGCTGCCTGTTTTAATCAAAATCTTTCATATCCTTGTATCTGTCCAAATGTCTCAAATATGATGATTGCTTCCTCTGTCATAGATGGCAGCTTGTGCCTTATACCCACCATTCTGGGAAGAAACTGCCCTCGGATCCCCTTTAATTTCTCTTCTATGCTGTCCTGATTTCAGACTCCCCCTAGACAGAGGAGAATACTGCCCTTCATGATTTTAAAAATCTCTAAAATTGCCCTCAAGTCTTTCCCATGCCAGGGAAAACAGTCCTGGCCTATCCAGGCAAAGTTCTTCTGAGTGGTCTGCACACTCTGGGTTAATCACAATACTCCATGTGTAGTTTAACCAATGTTTTACACCATTCTACCACCTTTGTACTAATGGGGTGATCTTACTGAAACCCATTGAATGTTGAAAGGCCTAGTCAGAGTGGATATGGAGAGGATGTTTCCTGTAATAGGGGAGGCTAGAACCAGAAGGCACAGTCTCAAAATATTAGGATGTCCCTTTATAACAAATGAAAAATTTCTCTTAGGATGGTGAAGCTGTAGAATTCATTGTCACCAATGGCTATGGAGGCCAAGTCATTAGGTATATTTAAAGTAAGGGCATCAAAGATTATGGGGTTGAGGGGAATTATAAATTAGTCATAGTGGAACAGACTTGGGCTGAATGGCCTAATTCTGCTCCAATGCCTTATGGTTTAAATGCTGTGATCACTCAGCTGGGAAAGCATAGGCCTGGCAAATTAGGCACAATCTGAATGTGGGCCTGTCACCCTCTCTGACATGGGGTGGAATTCAAAGCATGTCAAATGCCTTCACAATGGCAGCTCTGTATTTGTATCCCTAGGTCTCTGGTCTATAATTCAGCTGAGGGCCTTGCCATTAAATTTGTATGCCCTGCCCTGCTTTAATTTCCAAAAACACATCACTTGCCAAAGTTACATTCCATCTGACTTTTTTTAGTTCACTTTCTGTTGATCAATATTACATTGTGACCTTGGACAACATTCTTCATCAATTCTGGTGTCATCTGTAGACATTGCTAATCATGCCACCTACATCTCATTGAAATCATTACTTGATAACTTTTAATAAAACTAGCAATTAATATAGATTCTACTTACTGATTTCCTCTTGTGGAATTTATATGATGCTGGCAAGTCATACCTAAGTTCTGTTAAATAAAAAGTAACAGATTTCAGCTTTGATACACGGTTTAACGGAAACATTGCAGAAGGGCCATGATGAAATATGTGCAGTTTTGGTCTATACAAAGAAAGCCTGAGTACCTCTTCTCACCTGCTTATTCTCCCTGGGTCTCTCCTTCCCTTTCTCCTGTTCACTTTCCTATCAGATTCCTTCTTCAGCCCTTGATCTTTCCCACTCCACCTGTATTCACCTATCACCTTCCCCTCCACCACCTTTTTATATTCTGGCATATTTCCCCTTGTTCCTGAGAATGGCCCAAAATATCAACTGTCTACATTTCTATAGATGCTGCCTGCCCTGAGTTCCTTCAGCATTTAGTGTGTGTTGTGTAATGATAATTTAAAAGGAGATTTAATTGAAATGTGCAAACCTTTAACATAGCTGCCCAAATGGATGCAGGAGGATGTTTCCCTGCCTAAGGATCTAGAACTAGACATGCAAACTTTCTGGAAATGTGGATAAGATACAAGACTTCAGAAGGTGGTGAAATTTAATTCCCTAGTGTAGAATGATGTAGAGGCCAAATCAATATATTGAAGAAGAAAGATGCGTGTTGGGGAACCTATGGCACGTGTGCCCAAGATAGCATGCACAATATTTTGTTGGCACACAGCATGTAGTATTGCCTCTCAATTTAAATTCCCATAATAAAAAGATAAATAATAATCTTTACTATCAAATCTAGCAGTGAATGTTTTTTAATCAACCTGAGAGCAGTGTAATGTGTATACAAGAAACATCACATGCTATCTTGGTGCCTGATAATGTTGTGAGAAGAACTCTTGATATTGGATGATATTTTGAAATCCTCAGATATGTACACACCAGTATTTAGTTAATAAACAGTTACAATCACAATATTAATCAGAAATTGTTATTTTCTTTAAGAGTTGTTCCAAGTAACCGGCTACCCCAATTAACTGGAATCCAGTCTTTATGAACCACAGTTGCAGTAGTGAAAATGTATTTATCTTGTAAATGGACTTACCAGCAATTACTTCCATCTTTACTTTCCATTCATCAGCCTTCTTCTTAATATGCTACAAAGGAAATTAATGTTTAACTGGCACACTTTAAAAAAACATAACTTTTTAATAAACAAAAAGTGTAACAGCTTTTCTCAACTACCAGCAATGACTTTACCCTTTATATGTCATTCCCAAAGGTGGTAATCTAATGTGCTGCTTCAATAGTATTATGTGAACTACCCCTGGTAACCCACTCCCTGCCCAAAAAAAGATCCTGCCCATCAAGTTGCCTCTAAACTTCACCCCTCAAACCTTAAAAAATGTCCTTTGGTGTTCAATATTTCAATGCTGGGGAAAAGACTCTGACTATCTACCCTATCTATGCTTCTCATAATTTTAAAATGCTCTTGTCAGGTTTCCCCTTAGCTTCTGATGCTCTAGGGAGAATAACCCAAGTTGGTCTTGCCATTTTGCTCATACACACTAATCCAGGCAGCCTCCCTAGTAAACCTCTTCTGATCTTCTCCACATCCAATGGGGCAATCAGAACTGTATGTGATGCTCCAAATTAAGTTTTTTTTTAATAGCTGCAACATCCCTACCAATTAAGATATGCATGCTGTACATCTTCCTTTACCAGCTTATCCACTTGCATACCTACTTTCAGTGAACTATGGACCTTGACCCCAAGATTCCTCTGTACCTCAATGCTATTAAGGGGTCTACCATTAACTGCATACTTTCATTTGACCTCCCAGAATGCAGCACCTGACTCTTGCCCAGATTAAACTCCATCTGCCTGTGTCCATAACTGATCTATATCTCACTGTAGTCTTTGATAGTTTGTCCACAACTACACCAATCTTGCTGTTACCAGTAAGCTTGCTAATCCACCTATTTACAATTTCATCCAAATCACCAATATATATCACAGAGGTCCCAAAACTGAACCTTATGGAATATTACTGGTCATAGACCTCCAGCCTGAATTCCATTCCTTCTCTTTGTCTTTGGGCAAGCCAATTCTGAATCCAAGCTTGCAATTCACCCCGGATCCCATGCATCTTTATTTTCTGAATCAACCTACTAAGAAGTACCCTATCAGATGCTTTACTAAAGTCCACGTAGATAATACCCATTGGCTTAGTCTCAATAAGCTCCTTCGTCACCTCCACAAAAACACACTCAAGTTTGTAAATTACTTGCCCTGTACAAAACCATGTTGACTGTCCCTAAGCAGGCCACGCCTTTCCAACTGTGCATATATCCTACCCCTCACTATCCTCTCTAATAGCTTCCTTATCACTGATGTGATGCTCACTGGCCTACAATTACCTGGATCATCTCTACTTCTTTTCCTGAGCAAAGAAATATTTGCTACTTTTCAGTTAACTACGACTTTGACTGTTGCTAGTGAGGAGACAAGCATCCTTGTCAAAGTCCCAGCAAGATTCTCATTTGCTTATTTCAATATCCTGGGGATTTATTCATGTTAATGATTTTCAGGCAATCCAGCACTACCTCCTCCTCAATCTCAAAATGTCCTAGTACATTAGCATGTCCCACTCTGCCATCACTATCCTTCAAATTCTTGATAAATACTGCTACAAAGTACTCATTTAATACCTCAAGCACTTGTTCTGACTCCAACCACAAATTCCCTTTTATCTTTGAGTGAACCTACCCTCTCCTTAGCTATCTTCTTAACATTATCTAGCTTTAGGATTGTCCTTGATCCTTGACAGTTCATGGCCCTTTTTGACCTTCCTAATCACCAACTTCATCACTTTCCTGCTATATTAATATTTCAGTCTAATTTTAGCTTTATAAACTTTCCGTATGCTTTCTTTTTTTTCCAGATTAAATTTAGGACCTCTTGTCATCCAAGGTTTCCATTTTCATCCTTACCAGAATATAACTATCTTGAACTCCAATCAGCTAGTCTTTAAACAAATCCCACGTCAGCCGTGGACTTATCCATCAGCAGCTGCTCCCAATAAATGCCCTTAGTTCCTATCCTTTCCTGTCATAATCTACCCTCCCATAACATTGTACCTTCCAGCAAGATCCAATTTTATCGTTATTCATAACTATCTTAAAATGTAATGATGTTAATACAATCATGATCTTGCTCAAAGGCCATGCTGTCTTGAGAGTCTGGATGGCTTACTTCTGTTCTCATTTCTTATATACCCAAATGAGAAGTAAAAACAGATCCTGACTATTTCCTTCTATTTCACTTGCGATGTCTTAAGACAGTTGTACTTGTAAGCCATTTTTGTATCAAGCTTCTGTAGTCATTTCATTGGTAAATGTATCTAACCTGCAAATCAAACCAATTTCAAAGTTGTACATTCATTCATGTCTGCTGACCTGGGAAGGTTTGGGTGATTGAGAGTGAAACAGAAATATTCAAGATTTCACCTTCTAGGGTAGATAGGAAATGGGAACAGAAGTAAACCATCTCATCTCTCAAGACTGGCTTTTGAGCATTTGATTTGGTAGACAACCCAAGTCTGCACAGATTCTGCATTGGAAATATCTATGTGAGAAAATCATATGAAAAATGTAATTCAATTAAATGTAAATTTGATTTGAACATAATTTCAGGAAAGCATTGCTCTGAACTCTTGTTATAAAAAGGATATAGACCATAGGTGCAGGAGTAGGCCATTCAGCCCTTTGAGCCAGCACCGCCATTCAATGTGATCATGGCTAATCATCCACAATCAGTAACCCGTTCCTGCCTTCTCCCCATATCCCTTGACTCTGCTATCTTTAAGAGCTCTGCCTAACTCTTTCTTGAAAGCATCCAGAGAATTGGCCTCCACTGCCTTCCATAGATCCACATCTTTTTCATCTCTGGGTGAAAAAGTTTTTCCTCAACTCTGTTCTAAATGGCCTACCCCTTATTCTTAAACTGTGGCCTCTGGTTCTGGACTCCCCCAACATCGGGAACATTTTTCCTGCCTCTAGCGTGTCCAATCCCTTAATAATCTTACATGTTTCAATCAGTTCCCCTCTCATCCTTCTAAGTTCCAGTATATACAAGCCCAGTGGCTCCAATCTTTCAACATATGACAGTCTCGTCATCCCGGGAATTAACCTTGTGAACAGATGCTGCACTCCCTCAAAAGCAAGAATGTCCTTCCTCAAATTTGGAGACCAAAACTGAACATAATACTCCAGGTGTGGTCTCACCAGGGCCCTGTACAACTGCAGAAGGACCCCTTTACTCCTATACTCAACTCCCCTTGTTATGAAGGCCAACATGCTTTCTTATGGAGGTTGGAGGATATGGAGGTTGACAACCATAAGAAAATTTTGCTTAATTGGGGTAAGGACATTGCTGGTATTACTGGTAACTGGTCGTATTTACCCTTAAAAGAGATGGTGACCATCTTTTTGAACCAGTACAATTCACCAGCTCATAGAGATGTCAAGTAGAGAGCACCAGGTCAAGGACTTGGAGATGAACAATTAATATCAAAATAATGGCATGAATATATTCTTCAGGAAAGTGCATGAGGTGACCAGATAGAAGTGCTTAGGCAATGTTGGACAGTGTTCTTCATTTCTGGAGTCCAAAATTATAAGTAAGACAGTCATTTATCTAAATAATTTTCT